>NC_069504.1:1036509480-1036519480 GCF_027579735.1 Bombina bombina | reverse complement strand
TATTAAATATACATTTGGTATATATTTGTGTAATGTAGTAACATGTATTCATGCAAATTGCCCCATTTATGTCAAACAGCTCTCTCTAAATATTTACACCTGAGACTTGGTAGAATTTGATTTTTAAGTCCTACCTAGAATCAATTAGCAGATGAAGTATATGTGACTGAAAATCCTGGTTTTTATCTCTATCAAACCTGAATTAAGAGATTGCATGTACCCCTATTTTGAAATTTATAATAAATAAAAAAAAAAACACAAAGCACTTAGTCTTGCACTTTTCTATGACTTTCAAATGCAGACTCCTGTGAATCATTGCAGGCATGCTCCCAGCCAATCAGGAACAGATATGGCAGTATTTGTAGACAAGCACCAGAAAGAACTGGAAGAGGAATATTCAATGTTGTACAACACAGGGTAAAGCATGTGTTAAAGGAACAGTAAACAACTTGCAACAGGGGCGGAACTACCATTGGTGCAGCAGATGTGATGGCACCAGGGTCCAGATGCTGGGCTGGGGTGGCCATAGCAGCCAGTCTATACATAGGCATGTGCATAAAGTGTACAATCCTGAAGCATGGGAGCTATTATTAGTACAGGTCTATCTATCCTCCATATAATCATTACACAGAGCAGTATGTATATTATTACTATTGCTTAAAGGGACATTAAACACTAAATAGATGCTAGATAGAATGATGCATTCAAAGGAAAGATTAGTCCATGACTAACATGTAGATGTATTTTTTAAAGTTTCATTAGTTGTTTAAAAAGTGACAAAATAAGTGTAAAGTTTTAGTGTCTATAAAACACTGGGAGCTGCCATGTTGTAACTTGTGTTACCTTCTCTGCTGTGGCCAATTAGGGTCAGTTATAAATAGGTCACTAGAGTGTGCAGCCAATGGTTGTGCTGGATTTAACAGTGACTGCACTTCCATTTCTAACAGGAACTGAAAAGCTCACAATTTCAGAATGGAATTACAAGCAAAGAGGACAAAATAAATAATGAAAGTATATTGCAGAGTTGTTTTATTATATACAATTTATCATTTTATATTACCATCTCAAAGTGTTTAATGTCCCTTTAATATTGAGTTACATTTGGGGGGGGGGGCAAGAAACCTTTTTGCACCTCTGTTGAGTAAGTCTGCTACTGCCTTGCAATTACAAGACCTGTCTACAATCTTGCTATATGATAACATATCAGCCAAGTCTAAACAAACTTTTTGCTGTAATTGATTTCAATAGCTAAGCTCAGCCCACCACTTATCTTATTTGGAGGAGCCAATCTAGGCTTGAGTCTGCAGCTGACAAGGCTAGCCACAGTCATTAATTAGTGCAAAATGCCAATTAAGGAAATATATGTAGCATGGTTAGCCTTGATACGTCTGCAATATGCCTGTTCGGTTCTGAGAATTGGAAAAGCAACAATTCTCTGAGCTAAATTACAAAAAATGGGACACAATAAATAATGAAATAAAACTGAAACCTTGTTTTACTATGCAAAGCTAAACCTTAAAGGGGACAGTTTACCCTAAATTTTCCTCACCTTTAATTTTATCGATAAATTTTACAGGCTGGATGTATTAAATTGTTTACAAATATATCCTCCACATTTATTTCAACATTTGAAATAGCTGATTTTTCCTATGGAATCATATTCTCTACCTATACTGAAAGTTTCTATTAGGAATGGGCTATAGAAAAGTGGTGTACATATAGCCAGCAGAAGAAATTACACTCCCAGTGGGAGGCTGGAGAGATAAAGTAATACAGTTTTATTTTCCAATTGCTCTTTCTAAGGGCTAGATTTATCAAAGCTGAGGCATACAGGAGCAAGTATACGCGCCCCTGTACGCCTCAGCTTGCCTGTGGCGGGGAGAAATTACCTGCAGGTAATCAAAATTGCACAAGAGCGCAATTTTGCGCTTGCGTGAAATCCCGCCCCCTGCCCGCGCACAGCCAATCACACGCGGGCAGGAGCTGTCAATCTCCTCTGTCGGACTTGACCGCAGAGATTGAATTTCGCCACCTTAGAGGTGGCGAAAAGGTTAAGGAAGCGGCGGTCTGGTGACTGCTGCTTGATAAATTATGGCGAGCAAGTTCTTGTGAGAACTTGCAGCCGTAGGGCTTTGGTAAATCGAGCCCTAAGTATTGAGAGTTTGGTATACAAACAGAGATAAGATAAGGATGCATTTGTGTGTACAGAAAGTGATAAAATAAGGAGATCTGATTTCCCTGCATACTCAACTCATTTTGATGGGTTGTGGAGTAAAAGAACAAAAATAACTTTTTCATATATAAAAGAAAACCTTCATGAGCAATTTATCATACATTTTATGCTATGCTGCTTATATAACAAGTTATAGGAAACACATTAAGGAAGAAACAATTTTACAGTCTACTGTCCCTTTAATTTAAAATCTGAAGGTGTTTACTGACCCTTTATGGAAATGCATATACAATAGCCAACTTAAAGAAAAATTTCCAACTCCAAGTTGGTTGTAAAGTCACGCTGGCTGAATTTGATTAGTGTAAAAAAAAAAAACAGATTACTTACTCTTAGCTAAACGATTTAAAGTTAAAGGGAAATTATACACTAATTTTTTCTTTGCATAAATGTTTTGTAGATGATCTATTTATATAGCCCATGAAGTTTTTTTTTAAATGTATAGTATTGCTTATTTTTAAATAACATTGCTCTGATTTTTAGACTCCTAACCAAGCCCCAAAGTTTTATGAGAATACCGACAGATACCTACTCCAGCTTGCTCCTGTTTGTGTAAAGGGTCTTTTCATATGCAAAAGAAGGGGATGGGTCTTATTTCCCACTTGCATTGGGCTTTCCAGCTACCTTTTCAACAGAGCTAAACTGAAAGCTTCTAAGTAATTTTTTAAACAGTTTTATAGTGGATTTTTATATCAGTATCTGTTCATCTTATTCTTTATAGTAGTGTTTATTACATGCAGTTATATGAAAATGAGTGTATACTGTCCCTTTAAGCTAAAGCTGTCTTCTGAAAATCAATAAATAAAGGGACAGCCTACATCTTAGTCATCTTAAAGTCTTACTTTAGATTAAGCAGCAAATAGCCTCCTGCACCCTTTCTATATAATGCAGCAGTAACGGTCAAAACTGACTATTGTTTCTGGTCAAGTTGAAATTGCTGCCAAGCTCCGCCCACTGATGACATCACAATCTGGACTGTATCTATGCACTCTGCTAAATAGCATTGACAGTCTGTTGAATCTATCTAGTGAGTCTTTTGTAACTAGTGAAGTCTTTAATGCAGCCCAGATTGTGATGTCATTAGTGGGCGGAACTTGGTAGCCATTTCAAAGTGACCAGAAACAATAGACATTTTAAAATAACTGTTTTACTGTTACTGCTGCATGATATAGAAAGTGGTGCAGGAGGATATTTGCAGCTTACTCTAAAGTAAGACTTTAAGATGACAAAGGTGTACACTATCCCTTTAAATGTTATGGATTTGTAGTCTCATTCCCTTCCCCAACTCTTATGTTATTGTTTGTAGAGCAGAACACCACTAAAGCAAGTTTCAGTTGTAAAACGAAAGGGTTTCATGTAAATACTCCAATAATATATCCATTTAGACAAAAAGAAATTAAAGTGAAATACTACAAATAATAAGTCATACCCATAAATCACATGAACAACCAAGGTTAACATCAGGCAGGAAGGAATTTAAACACATTTTAGAAGTACAGTCTTTTACTTTTAAAAGTAACTTGCATTAAAAAACAATCCACCTTAAAAGGGACAGTCAACACCAGAATTTATGTTGTTTAAAAAGATAGATAATCCCTTTATTACCCATTCCCCAGTTTTGCATAACTAACACAGTTATATTAATATACTTTTTACCTCTTTGATTACCTTATATCTTAGCATCTTCTGACAGCCCCCTGATCACATGACATTTTATTTATTATCTAATGACTTTCATTTTAGCCAATTAGTGCAGTGTCTGCCACAAGCCACAGGCGTGATCACAATGTTATCTATATGGTTTACATTAACTAGCTCTCCCCTGTTGTGAAAAGCAAATAAAAAAGCATGTGATAAGAGGCGGCCTTCAAGGGCTTAAAAATTATCATATGAGCCTTCCTAGGTTTAGCTTTCAACTAAAAATACCAAGAGAACAAAGGAAAATTGGTGATAAAAGTAAATTGGAAAGTTGTTTAAAATGACATACCCTATTTGAAACATTAAAGTTTTTTTTGGACTTGACTGTCCCTTTAAATACGGACACTAGCAGATACATTGTGACTATGAGACTAAATAGCACATAATATTTTGGGAGCTTTATTAAGCATTGTATTGTAATTTGGGTATTTCTCTTTTACATCCAACACTCTGCAAAGCAAGATAAACAGTTATCAAGCTAATATTCACCTTTCTAATACTGTTTGAGGGATCTTACAGTACAGACAAGACATCTTAGATAGTCTCGTTAGAATGGAGAGCTGTAGACCATTAAGCCATATGTCTCAATTATATTTCTCAACGACAAGGTTCATCTGTTTTTTTTTAGTGTTGCATATTTGACACTTTTCACCTAGTACTTGCATTAAAGGACAGGTTTAGTTGGCTCAAATTTTCAAAGAGTCAACTCTTTTTTTAATAACTCAACTTCAACTTAAGTAAGGGCAGATGCAGGCCCGTTTCTAGGGGTGGGCAGAACGGGCAGTGGCCCTGGGCTCATTATGTTTTTTTAAATATGTTAAACTGGCAGTGCTTACTGGTATAGCAAATGTTAAAATACACAGATCACAAGCATATACATTATATATATATATATATTTGAAAGGAAGCTGTTATGTTAATTGGCTGCATTGGATGTCAATCATACTCATGGAGCAACAAGATCACAGTGGGGGGGGTGTTAAGACAGGATAACTACTTAGAGCTAAAACTGAAAGTAAAAAGGAGAGGTATCACCCTGAGGAAAGCAGTCTCCTATATCACTGATCTGTGTCACTAAAGAGGTGATGTTTTATGCATATGACAAATTATACATGGTCTTTACATAATGATATGTACATATTTTTTGTTTTACTCAGATAATTAAAAAAGGTGCTTTATAAAAATTGGGTTTCCACATACTGAGGAACAGGTTTTCTGTTAAAGGGACAGTATACACTCATTTTCATATAACTGCATGTAATAGCCCACTACTATAAAGAATAAGATGCACAGATACTGATATAAAAATCCAGTATAAAACTGTTTAAAAACTTACTTAAAAGCTCTCAGTTTAGCTCTGCTGAAAAGGTAGCTGGAAAGCCCACTGCACGTGGGAAATAAGACCCTCCGCCCTCCCCCTTCTTTTGCATATGAAAAGACCCTTTACAAACAAACAGGAGCAAGCTGGAGTAGGTACCTGACGGTATTCTCATAACACTTTGGGGATTGGTTAGGAGACTGAAACTCAGAGCAATGTTATTTAAAAATAAGCAAAACTATACATTTAAAAAAAAAATAAACTTTATGGGCTATATAAATAGATCATCTACATAACATTTATGCAAAGAAAAAAATAAGTGTATAATGTCCCTTTAAGGACTGTTGAATAAAAAAAAAATCTTTTTGATATTATGCCTTTTTTTATTTATTTATTTACTTATTGTTTAATAAAGGTTAAAGGGACAGTATACACTCATTTTCATATAACTGCATGTAATAGACACTACTATAAAGAATAGGATGCACAGATACTGATATAAAAATCCAGTATAAAACTGTTTAAAAAATTACTTAGAAGCTCTCAGTTTAGCTCTGTTGAAAAGGTAGCTGGAAAGCCCACTGCAAGTGGGAAATAAGACACTCCCCCTCCCCCTTCTTTTGCATATGAAAAGACCCTTTACATAAACAGGAGCAAGCTGGAGTAGGTATCTGACGGTATTCTCATAACACTTTGGGGCTTGGTTTGGAGTCTGAAAATCAGAGCAATGTTATTTAAAAATAAGCAAAACTATACATTTAAAAAAAAACTGTATGGGCTATATATATAAATCATCTACAAAACATTTATGCAAAGAATGATGGGTGTGTGTATGTGTCACTTACTCCATAATGACAATGACACGTTTTCACAAACTCACATGTGAGTGCTTGTGTCTGCTATTGCTGCCTGAGTGAGTGTGTGTGTGTGTGTGCCTATCTATACCTGCCTGTGTGTGTGTCTGCTATTACTGCCTGAGTGTCTGTATGCCTATCTATCCCTGCCTGTGTGTGTATGCCTATCTATCCCTGTCTGTGTGTGCATGTCTCTGTCTATTACTGCCTGTGTGTGTGTATACCTATCTTTCCCTGCCTGTGTGTGTATGCCTATCTATCCCTGCCTGTGTGTGTGTATGCCTATCTATCCCTGTCTGTGTGTGCATGTCTCTGTCTATTACTGAGTGTGTGTGTGCCTATCTATCCATGCCTGTGTGTGTGTGTCTGTTATTACTGCCTGAGTGTGTGTATGCCTATCTATCACTGCCTGTGTGTGTATGTCTCTGTCTATTACTGCCTGTGAGTGCAGTGGACAGATAGCTTGCATGCTAATGGACTGGCTAATGGACTGGCTGAGCTCTATAGCAATCCAAGGGTTGCAGGTTCAATCCATGGCATCTATCACTGCCTGTGTGTGTGTCTGCTATTACTGCCTGAGTGTATGTGTGTATGCCTATCTATCCTTGCCTGTGTGTGTGTATGCCTATCTATCCCTGTCTGTGTGTGCATGTCTCTGTCTATTACTGCCTGTGTGTGTGTATACCTATCTTTCCCTGCCTGTGTGTGTATGCCTATCTATCCCTGCCTGTGTGTGCATGTCTCTGTCTATTACTATCTGTGTGTGCATGTCTCTGTCTGTTACTGCCTATGAGTGCATGTCTCTGTCTGTTACTGCCTGTGTGTGCATGTCTCTGTCTATTACTGAGTGTGTGTGTGTGTGCCTATCTATCCATGCCTGTGTGTGTGTCTGTTATTACTGCCTGAGTGTGTGTATGCCTATCTAGACTATCACTGCCTGTGTGTATGTCTCTGTCTATTACTGAGTGTGTGTGTGCCTATCTATCCATGCCTGTGTGTGTGTGTGTGTGTGTGTGTGTGTGTTATTACTGCCTGAGTGTGTGTATGCCTATCTATCACTGCCTGTGTGTGTATGTCTCTGTCTATTACTGCCTGTGAGTGCAGTGGACAGATAGCTTGCATGCTAATGGACTGGCTGAGCTCTATAGCAATCCAAGGGTTGCAGGTTCAATCCATGGCATGGTCTGTTACTGCCTTGTATATTTAAAAGTATTAACATTTATTACAGTTCTTTATAAAATTATTTATGTGCAAAAATCTCATGGACTTTAATAGTGAATTTTGTAAAAAAAAAAATGTTATAACTTTTCTAAATAATTTTAATAGACCCCTAAATATTTTACAAATACACCTAGTGACATATTGCAATCCTTTAGAAACTCTTAGCTGATGACTTTTTTTGCAAAGTTCAACTTTAAAGTCTATTGGACGTTTTGTAGATACATTTTAGATAATAATTTAAAGGGATTGATATGCATTAAACAAATAAATATGCATAGCTATGAGAAAATAAAAAATATAATGGCAATTAGTAAAAGATATAAAGATATTTTTAGATCATATCCATATATTTGGAAAAAACATTGCAGTAGAAAAGGGACATATTTAAAGGGATATTAAAGTCAAAATTAAACTTTCATAATTCAGGATACACCAAAAAAATTTAAGACAATTCTATTATTCTTGTTCCTTTGGTATCCATTGTTGAAAAGCATATGTACATATTCTTAGCAGCAGCAATGCACTACTAGGAGCTAACTAACTGGTGGTTGTCCGCAACACACATTTGTCTCTTGTCATTTGCTCACCAGATGTGTTCAGCTAGGTCCCAGTAGTGCACTGCTGCTTTGGAGCTGACCTCTAAATGACAGAGTAACATGCAAGGTCTAGGAGGGGGACTTTAGAATCTGTGAGGGGGCGCATTTTGGGATTTTGCCCTGGGAGCCAGATTCTCTAGAAACGGCCCTGGGCAGATGACAGTGCATTGGTTCAGTCAACTCTTGCCAACCAATGTTATAGGATAGAACCTAAAGAAAACTTAAAGGGACAGTCAACACCAAAAATGTTATTATTTTAAAAAGATACATAATCCCTTTAAAAACCATTCCCCAGTTTTGCAAAACCAACACTGTTATATTAAAACACTTTTTACCTCTGTGATTACCTTGTATCTAAGCCTCTGCAGACTCCCCCCTTTTCGCAGCGCATTTGACAGGCTTGCAATTTAGGCAATCAGTGCTGACTCTAATAACTCCACAAGAGTGAGCACAATGTTTATCTATATGGCACACGTGAACTAGCGCTGTCTAGCTGTGAAAAATGCAATGCAAGGGCTTACAAATTAGCATATGAGCCTACCTAGGTTTAGCTTTCAACAAAGAATACCAAGAGAACAAAGCAAATTTGATGATAAAAGTAAATTGAAAAGTTGTTTAAAATTGCATGCCCTATCTGAATCATGAAAGTTTAATTTGGACTTTATTATTACTATTATTATAATTTATTTGTATAGAGCTGCAAATTTCTGTAGCGCTGGGTACAAAGATAGGGGTATACAATAACTAGTATTTGTGATAAGATACATAACACAACAAACTAAACAAATCTAGTACAGGAGGAAGGGGGCCCTGCTCCGGAGAGCTCACAGTCTACAGGTTGAGGGTGCAGAGACATTAGGTTGGGGGTAGCTTGTCACATGGATTGTAGTTGCAGCAGTGAGTCAGGCAGTTCATGTATTAGTTTGGTTAGGATGAGGGATGGAGGAGAGATGGTAGGCCTCTCCGAATAGGTAGGTTTTCAAGGAGCGCCTGAAGCTATACAAGGCTGGAGGCAGTCTTATGGAGTGGGGTAGAGAGTTCCAGAGGACAGGAGCACCAAGTGAGAAGTTTTGGAAGTGGGAGTGGGACGTAGAGATAACAGAAGTGGAGAGATGTAGGTCAGAGGTTGATTGAAGAGGACGGGTCGGGTATATTTGGAGATGAGAGAAGAAAAATAGTTGAGAGTGAGGCTGTTGAGTGCTTTGTAAGTTAGGGTTAATACTTTAAATTGAATTCTGGAGTGTATGGGAAACCAGTGTAAAGACTGGCAGAGTGGAGGAGCTGATGTAGATTGGTGACTTAGGTGGATGAGTCTAGCAGAAGCATTCATACATAATAGATTGGAGGGAGGAGAGGCGGTGTTTTGGTTTTGGGACTTTACTGTCCCTTTAAAGAGCAAGGTATGTTTTTTTTTTTTGTTTGTTTTTTTAAGTCTGCATTTCCTCTTCAATGTTATCTTGTTAACTCTTATCTGGACTTGTATCCCCCTTTAACTCATTCCTATCAAACATACAGAGAGCAGGAATTATCCACTTCAACAGCATACAAAGCAGTTTGTATATCCTTGTAAACCACTTACAGAGCCATATTGAACCTTGCCAGCTTTATATAACCAACATTAACCAATTTTAAACATTACACAAAGCAATATTATCCCCTTGTACACTGCATAGATACAGGCATTTAACATCTGATAAGTTGCATACAGAGCAGTATTTAACCTCTTCACAGCCACATGCAAAGCTGTATTAACACATTGTCAAGAGCATACAGAGCAACATTAAAGGGACATGAAACCTAAAATTTTTCTTTTGTGATTCAGATAGAGAATACAATTTTAAACAACTTTCCAATTTACTTTTATTATTTAACTTGCTTCCTTCTCTTGTTATCATTTGCTGAAAGCTTTATCTAGGCAAGTTCATGAGCAGCAGAGAACCTAGGTTCTAGCTGTTGATTGGTGGCTGCATATACTGTATATATTGAATGTGATTGGCTCACCCATGTGTTCAGTTAGAAACCAGTAGTGCATTGCTGCTCCTTCAACAAATGATACCAAGAGAATGAAACAGATTAGATAATA
>NC_069504.1:1036471980-1036499480 GCF_027579735.1 Bombina bombina | reverse complement strand
CAGAGGTTCACTGCACATTAAATGTTTAAGGGATAAAAAAAACTGCAACAAATATCAGTTACTTCAAGTTTTTAAACAATAATTATTTATTTCTATACAATATTTTGTGAAATTTGCAACTAAATCACCTTCAAATGCTAAGATGTAAAAAAGTAAAAATCTGCACATCGAAATGAGTATCTTCGGGAAAGTATTTTGCTTTTAGAGAATCAAATGAACATTTCTCCAAAATGTTATCAAATGAGATGAAAACATTGTTTCTTTTTCATATAAATAAAATAGTAATTTAGTGCTAGTGACCCCTGTGGTTTGGTTAATGCTGCTCAGTAATGACATAAATCAGGGACACATTTATACATCAGTTGTTTGTATAATAAAGGTATGAGGGCTCATTTGCTCACCTTTTCTTTCTCTACAAAGCCCACAAATGCTGTCCTCTCTATTTCCACCGGCTGTCCCTGGCGATCATACAGAGCCAGCACAAAGTGGAAGAAATTGGATTTCCTTAGGTTGGAGGGTGGTTGTTTCTCAAAGTGTGCCCGGGCCAGACCAACACCACTGCGGCCAGAAATGTAGTGTTAGACGTGGCAAAGACAATAACCCCTTGTCAGGAGCAAAACAGCCCCATAATCAGTACCCAGTACCCCTATAACTAAACAGGATATGGTTTCTAAACATACCAAGTTCTGCTCCAGTCCCATTGCTAAATAATCCTAATAACATACTGTTCACTTCTTAAATACTTCATTTTTTATCAGCTATATAATCCCCTGTATTTGTATTAAAAATCCTGTTATCCAGAACATTTTACAAACAATTTGACTAACTTTTAACTCTACTTTTAACCCACAAGTGCATTGGTTTTCTAACACTGCTAACATCATACACTAATAAAAAAATGTTTGCTTCTATTTTTCATCTCAGGGTTACTTTTTTTTCCAGCTAACAGAATATTTATTCTGCATACAATCTAAAGCTGTATACTATTTAATTCTTATTTGCTCTTTTTTAAGTTTATTTAAAATCTCTTGTACACTCTTGTCTCATATCTAATCCCACTTAGACCTGTATAACACTTCTCTGCATACAGAATATTACCCCCTCATTAAACTGGTACATCGTTTGTTAAGCAACTTTTTTTTCTTCCTATTATCTCAAATACTACAAAAAAAAAATTTAGAAAGTAAACAGAACTTTGATGTAAAATACTATGAATATTATAATGTATGTTCTTTGCTAGATATATTTTAAATTAAACCATTTGTTCTGTTATATAGATGTTTATTTATTTGGGGATTGTGGTTTTTCAGAGCTGATTGAAAACACATTTCTCAGACAATACTGCAAGTCATCTCTTTATGATCCACAGCTAATTGGAAATTAAAAACTAACGCATGTGGTGATATTTCTTATGACAAGAGTTGTACCCATGCATTTTATTAAACATGTATGTCATTTATATATTCTGTATATGTTGTGGCTGTATGTGTAAATGTATATCCTTTTACAGTGTAGAAGATGTAGCATAACTTCTATATATAAAGTAATCTGTTCCTATCTGTGCTTCAAAACTATAGTACATGAAAAAACAGTTCCCATTAGAATCTATCTATCTATCTATCTATATATTATCTATCTATATCTATCTAATATAGCTATTATCTATCTATCTATATATTATATATTTATATATCTAAATATTATCTATCTATATATTATCTATCTATATCTATCTAATATATCTATTATCTATCTATCTATATATTATCTATCTATTTATCTATCTATTACGTTTGCTTAGTGCTAGTGCTGGTATCAAATACGAGATTTGATGCCTGTTCATCTAATATCCAACAAAGTTTCACTATGCACTATTCCATAAAAGTATGTATGTATGCGTGTGTGTGTGCATATATATATATAATATATATCTAATAATAATAAATGTGTGTGTGTGTGTTATGCACAGAGATAGATAGATTTAGATAAATATAGATAGATTATATATATATATATATATATATATATATATATATATATATATATATATATATATATATATATAGACAGATAATAGATAGATAGAAATAGATAGATTAGAGATAGATACATTATAGATAGATAGAGAAAGAGATAGACTATAGATATATAAATAGATTGATAGATACATAGAGATACATAGATTATAGATAGAGATAGACTATAGATATATAAATAGATTGATAGATACATAGAGATACATAGATTATAGATAGATAGAGATAGACTATAGATATATAAATAGATTGATAGCTACATAGAGATACATAGATTATAGATAGATAGATAGATTATAGATAGTTAGATAGATTCTAATGCACATTCCATGCTAGTTTAGTTACAATGGTGGGAACAGATGTGATATTATTGTCCTGTCACACATTTCAGTAAATCAGCTGTATCCAGAGCAGCACCAGGAGGTCCAGTGACCATGGGAGGTGCCAGTGGGTGCTGGGTCCCCTAGGCACACTATGCTCCTACCTCTGGGCGGCTGTGTTTGCATCCAAGACCCCAGCTCCTTGCATCCAGGTCCGGACAGCATTCATACCGCTGCTCAAGGGTTCCTCCTTCATGCTGCTCCCACTCCTCTGGATGCTTTCCTGAATCCCAAACATGAAAACAGCCGTCTCTCCCCCTGGTTCCCAAAAGAGGCCGCGCACCCCCTCTCCGAGGCCCTATGTTTTACTGGGGGTCAAATAAAAGCCTAAAAAGCAGCCTCACACCCCCAGCGCTGGGCAAAGCAAGAGCTGCGCGTAGCTGTCAGCAGATCCCAGGCAGGAGGAGTCATATGCGGGGAGCTGCAGGGAACGAGCAGCTGGAGGTGCAGATTTCCTGGACGGTGCACATTAAACGATGTCCCTTGCAGAACAATGACAAGAGGTGACAACACTTTCTCTGCTGACAGTTTAACAAACAAAAGCTTCAACTTGACCAAGTGTCATTTCCCTTTAGCGAGATAGAAGTTTGTTGTCCTCTGCCGTTATCCGGCTGCCTGCTCTTCACCAGAGTGTAGCAGGGAACAAGGGTGAGAGCCACAAAGGCTGCTGCTGTAGTCCTCTGTTGTGTGTACAGATGGAGCGATGTTACTTTGCTGGAGAGGCAGGGAGGGGGGAGAGGATGACTTTACTGGAGACCTGAGAGACCCTGCTTCCCCCAGTGTAGGACATTAAGCAGTGAATGAAGGATGCTGAGGTTGCAGCTGCCCCCCGCCTCGCCTGGCTTTAGTCCCCTCTGGAATCTACTAACTATCCCCAAAGCAACACACGCGCCCACAAACCCCATAGGGAGAGGGCTGCACAAGAGCCGCTAACCACGCCCATCATTTGCATACAACATTTTTCCTTTGCGTCGTAACCAATAAGATTCATCTGTAGTGTGAGGCACCGCCTTCTCCACACCCTTCCCGCCTTGTTTTTTTTTTTCTCTTGGAGGCTGAGAAAGTTGCTCCCGGTGCTCCGCGTATCCTTACTGATGCCTTTTGTTATAACATTATTTCAGCAATTAGGCTGGGGATAGGGTATGTGACAAATGCAGTGCAGTTGTTTCTCACAGCAGCCGTAATGAGAGGTCTCATTGGTCATAGAGGCTGCTAAATGGGAACTCATTTGTATTGCTGGGTGTGAGTGATAAGGGCAGTAAGTTACATATACATGAAAATCAAGTTGCAGAATACGTGAAGATCCTGTATCTGGAGAAGCGTTTTACTAACTTGGGTCGTCATTAGTGTATTACAGCAACGTATATAATTAGTTTAATGACAGCACTGCATATAGAATGACATGCACTGCATATAGAATTAGTGTAATGACCAGCACTGCATATATAATTAGTGTAATGACCAGCACTGCATATAGAATGACCTGCACTGCATATATAATTAGTGTTATGACCAGCACTGCATATAGAATGACATGCACTGCATATATAATTAGTGTAATGACCAGCACTGCATATAGAATGACCAGCACTGCATATATAATTAGTGTAATGACCAGCACTGCATATAGAATGACCAGCACTACATATAGAATTAGTGTAATGACAGCACTGCATATAGAATGACCAGCACTGCATATAGAATTACCAGCACTGCATATATAATTAGTGTAATGACCAGCACTGCATATAGAATGACCAGCACTGCATATAGAATTAGTGTAATGACAGCACTGCATATAGAATTACCTGCACTGCATATATAATTAGTGTAATGACCAGCACTGCATATAGAATGACCAGCACTGCATATAGAATTAGTGTAATCACAGCACTGCATATAGAATGACCAACACTGCATATATAATTAGTGTAATGACAGCACTGCATATAAAATGACCAGCACTGCATATAGAATTAGTGTAATGACCAGCACTGCATATAGAATGACAAGCACTGCATGCAGTGCAGTTGTTTCTCACAGCAGCCGTAATGAGAGGTCTCATTGGTCATAGAGGCTGCTAAATGGGAACTCATTTGTATTGCTGGGTGTGAGTGATAAGGGCAGTAAGTTACATATACATGAAAATCAAGTTGCAGAATACGTGAAGATCCTGTATCTGGAGAAGCGTTTTACTAACTTGGGTCGTCATTAGTGTATTACAGCAACGTATATAATTAGTTTAATGACAGCACTGCATATAGAATGACATGCACTGCATATATAATTAGTGTAATGACCAGCACTGCATATATAATTAGTGTAATGACCAGCACTGCATATAGAATGACCTGCACTGCATATATAATTAGTGTAATGACCAGCACTGCATATAGAATGACATGCACTGCATATATAATTAGTGTAATGACCAGCACTGCATATAGAATGACCAGCACTGCATATATAATTAGTGTAATGACCAGCACTGCATATAGAATGACCAGCACTACATATAGAATTAGTGTAATGACAGCACTGCATATAGAATGACCAGCACTGCATATAGAATTACCAGCACTGCATATATAATTAGTGTAATGACCAGCACTGCATATAGAATGACCAGCACTGCATATAGAATTAGTGTAATGACAGCACTGCATATAGAATGACCTGCACTGCATATATAATTAGTGTAATGACCAGCACTGCATATAGAATGACCAGCACTGCATATAGAATTAGTGTAATCACAGCACTGCATATAGAATGACCAACACTGCATATATAATTAGTGTAATGACAGCACTGCATATAAAATGACCAGCACTGCATATAGAAATAGTGTAATGACAGCACTGCATATAGAATGACCAGCACTGCATATAGAATTAGTGTAATGACAGCACTACATATAGAATGACCAGCACTACATAATAATTAGTGTAACAACAGCACTGCATATAGAATGACCAGCACTACATATAGAATTAGTGTAATGACCCGCACTGCATACAGAAATATGGTCATGAACATTGCTACATATATAATTAGTGTAATGTCCAGCACTGCATACAGAATTAATATTATGACCAGCACTGCATTGATAATTAATAGTATGACCAGCAATTTATAAATAATTTAATAGTATGACCAGCTCTGCATAAAGAATTAATAGTATTACCAGTACTGCATAAAAATATAGTGACATGAACATAGCTACATGTAACCAGCTAATGTATATAATTAGTCAATGAACAGCACTTTGTACAGAATTAATGTAGTGACCAGCACTGCATATAGAATTAGGATAATGGCCAGGTACTGCTTCTATAATTAATAGTATTAGTGTAAGAACCAGCACTGCATATATAATTAGTGTAATGACCATCACTACATATAGAATGAGTTTAATGACCAGCACTACATATAGAATGAGTTTAATGACCAACACTACATATAGAATTTGTGTAATGACCTGCATTGCATATAGAATTAGTGTAATGACCTGCATTGCATATAGAATTAGTGTAATGACCAGTGCTGCGTATATAATTAATCGAATGACCAGCACTGCATATATAATTAGTGTAATGACCAGCACTACATATAGAATGAGTGGAAAGACCAGCACTATATATAGAATTAGTGTAATGACCTGCATTGCATATAGAATGAGTGTAATGACCAGCACTACATATAGAATTAGTGTAATGATCTGCATTGCATATAGAATTAGTGTAATGACCAGCACTGCATATATAATTAATCAAATGCCAAGCACTACATATAGAATTAGTGTAATGACCAGCACTGCATTAATAATTAGTGTAATGACCTGCACTACATATATAATTAGTGTAATGACCGGCATTGCATATAGAATTAGTGTAATGACCAGTACTGCATATATAATTAATCAAATGACCAACACTGCATATATAATGAGTGAGTTTAATGACCAGCACTATATATAGAATTAGTGTAATGACCTGCATTGCATATAGAATGAGTGTAATAACCAGCACTACACAAAGAATTAGTGTAATGACCTGCATTGCATATATAATTAGTGTAATGACCAGCACTGCATGTATAATTAGTGTAATGATCAGCACTATATATAGAATTAGTGTAATGACCTGCATTGCATATATAATTAGTGTAATGACCAGCACTGCATAAAGAATTAGTGTAATGACCAGCACTACATATAGAATTAGTGTAATGACCAGCACTGCATGTATAATTTGTGTAATGACCAGCACTACATATAGAATTAGTGTAATGACCAGCACTGTATGTAGAATTAGTGTAATGACCAGCACTACATATAGAATTAGTGTAATGACCAGCACTGTATTTAGAATTAGTGTAATGACCAGCACTACATATAGAATTAGTGTAATGGCTGCTCTGCATATATAATTAATGTAATAGCTAGCTCTCCATATATAATTATTGTAATGACTAGCACTATATACATTAATAAATAGTATAATGAGTAGCACTGCATTTAGAATTTGTGAAATGACCATCACAAGATATAGAATTAGTATAATGACCATCACTGGATATATAATTAGTATAATGACCAGCACTGCATATATAATAAGTGTAATGACCAGTACTACATATATAATTAGTGTTATAACCAGACCTGCATATAGAATTATTGAAATTGCCATCACTGGATATAGAATTAGTGTAATTGCCAGCACTACATATAGAACTAGTGTAATGACCAAAACTGCATATAGAATTAGTGTAATTGCCAGTACTTCATATATAATTAATGATATTACTAGCTATTCATATATCATTAGTGTAATAACCAACACTGCATATAGAATTAGTGTAATTGCCAGCACTGCATATAGAATTAGTGTAATGATCATCACTGCATAAATAATTTGTTTAATGGCCAGCACTGTATATATAATTAATGTTATAACTAGCTCTCCATATATAATTAGTGTAATGACCAGCACTACATATAGAATTTGTGTAATAGCCAAGACTACATATAGAATTAGTGTCATAAACAGTACTGAATATAGAATTAGTGAAATGACCATCACTGGATATAGAATTAGTGTAATGACCAGCATTGCATTTATAATTAGTGTAATGACCTGCAATACATACATAATTAGTGTAATGTCCAGCACTGCATATAGTATTAGTGTAATGACCAGCACTGCATTTAATAGTACAATGACCGGTACTGTATATAGAATTAGTGTAATTACCAGAACTACATAAAGAATTAGTGTAATTGCCAGTATTGCATCTAGAATTTGTGTAATGACCGGCACTGCATAAAGAGTTAGTGTATTTACCAGCACTACATATAGAATCAGTATATTTGACCAGCACTGCATATAGAATTAGTGTAATGACCAGGCAATACATATAATGTAATGACTGACACTACATATAGAAGTAGAGTAATGACTGACACTGCATGTAGAATTAGTGTAATGACCGCCACTGTATATATAGTTATTTTAATAACCAGCACTACATTTAGCATTAGTGTAATGACCGGCACTGCATATATAATTAGTGTAATAACCAACACTGCATATAGAATTAGTATAATGACCAGCACTGAATATAAAATTAGTGTAATTGCCAGTACTGCTTATAGAATTAGTGTAATGACTAGCACAGCATGTAGAATTAGTGTAATGACCGGCACTGCATATAGAATTAGTGTAATGACTGACACTGCATATAAAATTAGTGTAATTTCCAGTACTGCATATATAATTAGTATATTTGACCAGCACTGCATATAGAATTAGTGTAATGACTGACACTGCATATAGAATTAGTGTAATGACAGGCACTGCATATATAATTTGTGTAATAACTGACACTGCATATAGAATTAGTGTAATGACCGACACTGCATGTAGAATTAGTGTAATTACCAACAATGTATATAGAATTTGTGTAATAATCAGCACTGCATATAGCATTAGTGTAATGACCGGCACTGCATATATAATTAGTGTAATAACCAGCACTGCATATAGAATTAGTATAATGACCAACACTAAATATAGAATTATTGTAATTTCCAGTACTGCATATAGAATTAGTGTAATGACCATCACTGCATGTAGAATTAGTGTGATGACTGGCGCTGCATATAGAATTCATGTAATGACTGGCACTGCATATAGAATTAGTGTAATTGCCAGTACTGCATATAGAATTAGTATAATGACCAGCACTGAATATAGAATTAGTGTAATTTCCAGTACTGCATATAAAATTAGTGTAATGACCAGTACTGCATGTAGAATTAGTGTAATGACTGGCACTGCATATAGAATTAGTGTAATGACTGGCACTGCATTCATAATTAGTGTAATTGCCAGTACTGCATATAGAATTAGTGTAATAACCAGCACTACATGTAGAATTAGTGTAATGATCAGCACTGCATATAGAATAAGTGTAATTGCCAGTACTGCATATAGATATAGTGTAATGACCAGCACTGCATGTAGAATTAGTGTAATGACTGGCACTGCATATAGAATTAGTGTAATGACTGGCACTGCATACATAATTAGTGTAATTGCCAGTACTGCATATAGAATTAGTGTAATGACCAGCACTACATGTAGAATTAGTGTAATGATCGGCACTGCATATAGAATTAGTGTAATTGCCAGCACTGCATATAGAATTAGTGTAATGATCATCACTGCATAAATAATTTGTTCAATGACCAGCACTGTATATATAATTAATGTTATAACTAGCTCTCCATATATAATTAGTGTAATGACCAGCACTACATATATAATTTGTGTAATATCCAAGACTACATATAGAATTAGTGTCATAAACAGTACTGAATATAGAATTAGTGAAATGACCATCACTGGATATAGAATTAGTGTAATGACCAGCATTGCATTTATAATTAGTGTAATGACCTGCAATACATACATAATTAGTGTAATGTCCAGCACTGCATATAGTAGTAGTGTAATGACCAGCACTGCATTTGGAATTAGTACAATGACCGGTACTGTATATAGAATTAGTGTAATTACCAGAACTACATAAAGAATTAGTGTAATTGCCAGTATTGCATCTAGAATTTGTGTAATGACCGACACTGCATAAAGAGTTAGTGTATTTACCAGCACTGCATACAGAATCAGTATATTTGATCAGCACTGCATATAGAATTAGTGTAATGACCAGGCAATACATATATAATTTGTGTAATGACTGACACTGCATATAGAAGTAGAGTAATGACTGACACTGCATGTAGAATTAGTGTAATGACCGCCACTGTATATATAGTTATTGTAATAACCAGCACTACATTTAGCATTAGTGTAATGACTGGCACTGCATATATAATTAGTGTAATAACCAACACTGCATATAGAATTAGTATAATGACCAGCACTGAATATAAAATTAGTGTAATTGCCAGTACTGCTTATAGAATTAGTGTAATGACTAGCACTGCATGTAGAATTAGTGTAATGACCAGCACTGCATATAGAATTAGTGTAATGACTGACACTGCATATAAAATTAGTGTAATTTCCAGTACTGCATATATAATTAGTATATTTGACCAGCACTGCATATAGAATTAGTGTAATGACTGACACTGCATATAGAATTAGTGTAATGACCGGCACTGCATATATAATTTGTGTAATGACTGACACTGCATATAGAATTAGTGTAATGACCGACACTGCATGTAGAATTAGTGTAATTACCAACACTGTATATAGAATTTGTGTAATAATCAGCACTGCATATAGCATTAGTGTAATGACCGGCACTGCATATATAATTAGTGTAATAACCAGCACTGCATATAGAATTAGTATAATGACCAGCACTAAATATAGAATTATTGTAATTTCCAGTACTGCATATAGAATTAGTGTAATTACCATCACTGCATGTAGAATTAGTGTGATGACTGGCGCTGCATATAGAATTTGTGTAATGACTGGCACTGCATATAGAATTAGTGTAATTGCCAGTACTGCATATAGAATTAGTATAATGACCAGCACTGCATACATAATTAGTGTAATTGCCAGTACTGCATATAGAATTAGTGTAATGACCAGCACTACATGTAGAATTAGTGTAATGATCGGCACTGCATATAGAATAAGTGTAATTTCCAGTACTGCATATAGATATAGTGTAATGACCAGCACTGCATATAGAATTAGTGTAATGACTGACAATGCATATAGAATTAGTATAATGACCGGCAGTGCAAGAGTTGAGCTCAAAACATTTGATAATACATGGCGTCTGATACAGTGCATAGGTGTCGTGAGAAAGTAGGTTAACTTATACCGACCACAACACTGGACACAGATTGCAATGACCCGATAGCCATGAAATGCAGAACAGACAACAATTTCAAGATGCCTGGGATAGCTCTTGTTTCGAAGGTGATTGGCTCCAAATAGCTCTGTATCTGATTAAACAGCTTTAGAATTGATTGCCTTGACAGTCAGAGCATCTGCAATATCTCATGGTTTGTTAGAGCTTCAAGACCACAATGGGGCAAAATCAATCTTGGGACCTTCTTATTAGGCTGACCATATTGCCTCTTTAAAAAGGGACACATATTAAAAATACATATGTCAGGGCTGTTTTCAGGGCTGTTTAAAGAAATGTTTTGTATAAGAACCCTCACATATGTATTTTTCATATATGTTCCTTCTTAAAGCGGCAATATGGTCATCCTACTTCTTATGCACCTTCTATGTCTGATTACCTCTTCCCTTTGCTGTAAAGCACAATGTATTTGTATGAACATGGCTAAGGATTGGTAAACCAAAACATTGTTCTATTTTTTCTGCTCTTTAATAATCTTTTTTTAGCATATGGTGGTGTTTTTTTCACTATTTGAGGAGTCTATGGCAGTGTCTCCAGCAGATAGCACACCTATCTTTTCACATATGTGCTTAGCTCAGGACTTCTTTTTGTAAAGCAAGATGTTGTCATCTTTCTGAGAAGGGCTGCTGTCACTGTAAATAGCAATACTTCCATTCCAAAGCTCATATATGTTAAACTAATTATTTATTTCTTATGTCTCAACTTATATCCATTCCGACTTCCACTCCATGGTATTTAAATTAAGACATGTTCAGAAAACACATTCATTATCAGGGCTAACTCAACCATTGGGCCAAGTGGGTGCAATGGATCCAGACACTTGACATGGGGCAGCACTTCAATGACTTAGTCAATTACTGTCAGACCCAGACCACTCCTCTCCTCTAGCTTCATTGGGGAAGTGACAGGCTCCCGGCAGAATAACCTCATCATGCACAAAGACACAGAACCGGTCAGGGGTGACATTCAAAGTGGGACACGTGCATCTATTCCCTAGCTTCCTTCCCATTTATTGTGCATAAGCATTGGTTGCTTAGTAAGGTCAGGGACCAGGCTAGTAGGTTGATATGTTAATCAGTAATGTTATTATTGGGTGGGGCGTCATTGCACTCTCGGACCCAGGAAGCATCTATTAACATGTTACTTTTGGTTCTTGGCCAACTGATTTATTTCAGACTTCCAAACTATTGTTTTCTATGGAGTTTGCGATAAAGCAGGTACCCGAATACACATTTGCTATCCGGGTGGATTTTTAGATGCGACTTTCAGGCTACACAGTATGATAACTTTGAGAACTTAATTGTATTTGGCTTAATACAGGTGGAAAATCTGTAAAATCAATCAGACGCTAGTGCACATTGTGATTGAATCCAGGTGCAGGGAAAAAACATTGTTTTGAATAGGGTGCATACCTTGATAAATCTAAAAGCTAAATGACACATGTAATTCAAAATAGACACAGGCAGATTTAGGTCTTGACAAATGGAACCCATAATGTCTAGTTGTCAACATTTTTTCCATCCCTCTTTTTGGCATATGCTAAAGACTTGGAGATTAAATGTCTACGGTCTTGAAATCTTGTATCTGAATCACATCTTCTGTATTCATAACCAATACATTTTTTTCAGTGGTCAATTTAGGCAACCACCCATGGGTACCTTCTCTCAGTGGTGCCTCCCTGGCAAGTCAAGTGATAAAACTGTGCATAAACACACCTTACCATTTTACATTAAGTTTTCTGTAGACTTGCTTGGTCAGAAACTCTACTAGGCAGTTTATTGGCTCTTAAACTAACACATTTGTGGGCCCGCAATAATGAGTGCAGTTATTGGTGACAAGTGTATTGAAAAGTCTGAAAGGATCAAATTAACTGGTGCCTAGGGACTCCAATAGTGTAAAACCAGCATTATCTATATTACATTTTTTTTATCTCCTGTACCCTCTACAGATAAAATATATTTGCTATGGTTAGGTTTTTGTCAGAATGTGAAATGAAGCTCATTAATTCCTACATTTTGATCTGTAGAATATATTCACTCAAATGTTTTTTTTTCTTTTTCTCTGCAGTGGCTTAAAGGGCCATAATAACCAAATGTTTAACCACTTGAAAGTGATGCAGCATAGCTGTAAAAAGCTGACTAGAAAATATCACCTGAACATCTCTATGTAAAAAAGAAAGATATTTTACCTCAAAAAATCCTCAGTAGCCACCTCCCATTGTAAAGGATTTCTAAGCAGAATATTAGTGTGTCTGTCCCGGGACAACTGAAGGGATGAGCATTGTGAACTCTCATCATTTCACCAATCAGGTAAAGGAAGCTTACTATGACATCTCATGAGTTAAGTCAAATCTCATGAGATCACAGTAAGAGTTCTTGACCTCAGCACTGCTGATGCTGATTGGCTGCTGTTCATTTCTTCATTTTTTAATTTTTTTTACCTGCAGCTGGGAGCAGCTGAGTATAACTTTTTACACAGAACTTACTCTGGTGAGCTGAGGAAATTGTGAGGTAAAATATCTTCCTTTTTTACATAGAGATGCTCAGGTGATATTTTCCTGTCAGCTTTTTACAGTTATACTGCATCAGTTTCAAGTGATTTAGCATATGAGTATTATGTCCCTTTAAATTCACATTTCTCTTTAAAGAAATTAAAGGGACAGTCTACTCCAATATTTTTGTTGTTTAAAAAGATAGATAATCCCTTTATTACTCATTCCCCAGTTTTGCACAGCGAACATGGTCATTTTAATATACGTTTAACCTCTGTGATTACCTTGTATCTAAGCCTCTTTTGACAGCCCCCGATCACATGACTATTTATTATCTATTGACTTGCATATTGGCCAATTACTCATAAATAACTCCACGGGTGTGAGCACAATGTTATTTATATGGCCCACATGATAAGCAATCTCCTGTTGTAATAAGCAAATAAAAAGCATCTGATAAGAGGCTGTCTGTAGTGGCTTTGAAAAAGGCAGAAATTTAGAGGTTTAAATATTATAAAGTCAACAGTCAAGTCAAAATTCATCTTTCATGATTCAGATAGGGCATTCAATTTTAAACAACTTTCCAATTCACTTTTATCATCAAATTTGCTTTGTTCTCTTGGTATTCTTAGATGAAAGCTAAGCCTAGGTATGCTCATATGCTAATTTCTAAGACCTTGAAGGCCGCCCCTTATTTCAATGCATTTGCCAGTTTTTCACAGCTAAAGGGCATTAGTTCACATGTGCCATATAGATAACATTGTGCTCACGCCTGTGGAGTTTATTAGTAGTCAGCACTGATTAGCTAAAATGCAAGTCTGTCAAAAGAACTTACATTAGGGGGCAGTGTGCAGAGGCTTAGATACAAGGTAATCACAGAGGTAAAAAGTATATTGATATAACTGTGTTAGTTATGCAAAACTGGGGGAATGGGTAATTAAGAGATTATATATCTTTTTAAACAATACAAATTCTTGAGTAGACTGTCCCTTTAATATAATAATGTTGGTTGTGTGAAGCTGGGGAATGGGTAGTAAAGGTGTTATCTATCTTTTTATACAATAACAATTTTGATATTGACTGTCCCTTTAAGTAGAAAAAAAATCTCCAATTTCTATTTTAATGCCAATTCACTAAAATGTAAGAAAATCTTATGCATAATATTAACTTCTTAACTTTGGATGAAAAAATCTGATTTTTTTTTCAACTAGAAAATGGCAAAACTGTCAATATTTAGCAGTTATAATTACAATATTTTAATTTTTTATTGTAGTTTAAATATAATTTTCAGAGGTGAACTTTAACACATTGAATAATAGTCCATTAGGCTGGCAGGAAAAGAGTTAACATAAAGATTGTAGTGCCAGAATGCAACACATGGAATTGCAATAAAGTAAAAGCGCTCAACCATGTAACATCCTTCCCCAGTTTAACATATGTCTAAAAGGTTTAAGGCTGGAAACAAGAACGCATTGTTTGGTGGTTATAAAATGTGCTAAAACACTACAGAAAACTTTAAAGACAATAAAAAGTCTGGCCTTTATTTAATATGTTATACTCTTAAAGAATCATTTTCAATATTGACTTCTAAAGTTTTAATAATATAAATTATTATTGGTATTTTGAGATTTCTCTAATCAGGTATTTTGTGTCATATTTTACACACGCATACACACACACAGACATGCATGCGTATACACACATATATACACATGCACGTGCATACACACACATACACACACACAGACACGCATGTGCTTACACACATATACACGCACGCATACACACACACACATACATGCACATGCTTACACACATATACACACACACATGCGTACACACACACAGACACAAACGCACACGCTTATACACACATGCACATGTACACACACAGACACACGCGCACACACAGACACGCACGCGCTTACACACATATACATGTCCCACGCACACACACAGATACGCACGCACACACACACACACAGACACGCATGCGTATACACACATATATACACATGCACGTGCATACACACACAGACACGCATGTGCTTACACACATATACACGCACGCATACATACACACACACATACATGCACATGCTTACACACATATACACACACACATGCGTACACACACACAGACAGAAACGCACACGCTTATACACACACGCACACGTACACACACACAGACATGCATGTGCTTACACACATATACACACACACGCATACACACACGCACACGTACACACACAGACACACGCGCACACACATATACATGTCCCACGCACACACACAGATACGCACGCACACACACACACACACAGAGAGATAATTGCTAAATTGTGAAAATCATCATTTATGCTTACCTGAAAAACAAATTTCTTTCCTTGATCCATTACTCCTGGGAATTACTCTTCCAGGCCACTAGGAGAAGGCAAAGCTTCCCAAACCCCAAGAGCTCTATAAAACCCCTCCCACATTACTAGAAACTAGCCTGACATATTGCAAATGTAGGGAAAGTAATAAGTGAAAAAAAAGAGCAGAGAAATTTTTTTTTAAAAAAAAAGATAAAATGAGCTACCACCAGAAAACACAGGGTGGGGTCTCGTGGATTCTCACCAATATGAAATATATGAATTTATCAGGTAAGCAAAAATTATGTTTTCTTTCAAACAGGTGGTGAGAGTCCATGAATCATTAATCCTGGGAAATTAATACCCAAGGAATGAAGTCCGTGATTAATGAGGGTAGGACAAGCATGATATATAATTCTGTTTAGTTTTTTGTTTTTCAATACTTAGACTCTTTTTTTTTAAGGGACAGTCTACTTAAAAAATGTTAATTTTTAAAAAGATGTGTTGCATAACCAACACTGTTATATTAATACACGTTATACCTCTGTGATTACCTTGTATTGAAGCCTCTACAGACTGTCCCCCTTTCTCAGTACGTTTGACAGACACACATTTTAGAAAAACAGTGCTGACTCATAAATAACTCCATGGGACTGAGCACATTGTTATTTATATGGCACTCACAAACTACCACTGTCTAACTGTGAACAATTGTCAAAATGCACTGAGAAAAGAGGAGGCCTTCAACAGCTTACCTGGGTTTAGCTTTCAACAAATAATACTAAGAGAAGAGAAGTAAATTGGAATCATGAAAGTTTAATTTTGATTTGACTGTCCCTTTAAGCAAAACATGAAAAGCAAGCAAAAAGAACCCAACAAAAATGACATCAACCAAAACAACAGCCTGATAGACATTCCTACCAAAGGCTTCTTCAGAAGAAGCAAATACATCAAAATGGTAGAATTTAGTAAAAGTATGTAAAGAAGACCAAGTAGCTGCCTTGCAAATTTGATCCACAGAGGCCTCATTCTTAAAGGTTTAAGATGTGGCAACTGATCTGGTAAAATGGGCAGTTATCCATTTAGAAGGACTTACCTACCTTCAAGTAAGCCTTCTGAATCAAAAGCTTAAGCCAAGATACCAAAGAAACAGCTATAGCTTCCTGACCTTTTCTAGAACCAGAGACATCAACAAACAAACTAGAAGTTTGTCTGAAATCCTTAGTAGCCTGCAAATAGCACTTCAAGGCTCTAACAACATTCAGATTATGGAGCATCTTCTCCCCATAGAATTGTTAGGATTAGGACAAGAAGAAGGAAAAACAATCTCTCTATTCATGGTGTCTGAAGACACCAATTTAGTAAGGAAATCAAATTAAGTTCTCAATACTTCCTTATCCTGATGAAAAACAAGATAAGGAGGATCACAAGAAAGCGCAGAAGAGATAGCCAAAAGAAACAAAAACTTCCAAGATAAAAGCTTGATATCCACCTTATGCATGGAATCAAATGGCAGAGCCTGCAAAACCTTCAAAACCAGTTTAAGGCTCTAGGGAGGAGAAATCAGCTTCACACCAGGCGTAATCCTGACCAAAGCCTGAACAAATACTGAATATCAGGAAGATTAGCAATCTTCTTATGAAACAGAACTGAAAGAGACGAAATCTGACCTCTAAGATAACTAGAAGAAAGAACCTTATCCAAACCATCCTGAAGAAACTGCAAAATAAAAGTATCTCTAAAAGAATGCCAAGAAAAACCATGATCCAAACACCAAGAAATAAAAGCATTCCAAACCTTATACAAGATCTTCCTAGTCACATGTTTACAAGCCTGAATCAAAGTCTCAACCACAGAAAAACCCCTCTGTCTAACCACTAACTGTTTAATCTCTATGCGATCAAACTTAGTGATTTGAGATCCTGATTAAAAAATGGACCTTGATACAGAAGATCTTGATGGAGAGGAGGAGCCATGGTGGACAACTCGACATCTGAATCAGATCTGCAAACCAAGTCCTGCGATGCCAGGATGGAGCAATCAGTATTACTAATGATCTCTCTTTTTCCTGTTTCTGGCAATCGCTCTTGCCAGAAGAACCAGAGAAGGAAATATAAAAGCTAGATAAAGAAGCCATGGATATACTAGAGTATCAACAAACTCCACCTGAGGTGCCTTGGACCTTGCATAGTACCTGGGAAATTTGTTGCTTAACTGAGAACATTAAAGGGACAGTTTACACCAATTTTCATATAACTGCATATAATAGACATTACTATAAAGAAGAATATGCATAGATAGTGATCTAAAAATCCAGTATAAAACTTTTTAAGAACTTACTTTGGAGCTCCCAGTTTAGCACTGTCGAAGAGGTTAGGCTGGGACAACCACTGAAAAGGTCTGGGAAAGCAGGAAGAGCAGCACCTCCCCTGCATATGAGAAGATTCATTACACAAACAGGAGCAAGCAGGAATCTGAAGACTTAAGTGTTATTAATACATAAACTATACATGGTTACAAAAACACTCCTAGATGGGCTATATAAATGTATCATCTACAAAATATGCAAAGAAAAATCTAGTGTACAATGTCCATTTAACTAATACAGTCTTAGAGCTTAGTAGAAGGTAAAGCATGAACTGACCTTTTATGCTTACTTGAAGGGGGCACAACCCGCCAGCTTTTCTGATACCATAGAGCATACAAAATCCTTGAATCCTGGAGAGTAATCTGTAGAACTCCCATGTGTATAACAAACAGTAGGAGGGCGGATACCTTTAGAAGCAAGAGCAGCAATCTGATTAGAATGCATAATAACATTTAACAAAAATTGCACAACTGAGCTGAAGGCAGCACATCAGCAAGTTCAAAATATACACACTTCATATTGGTAGAAAAGTTTTCAGAGGAGATAGCTTCAAAAGAAGTTTCAGGGACAGACACAGAAGGCTCCATGATTAGTGAAAACTACAAAAAAGTTGAAAACACAACCACAAGGCTATATTCACACTAAAAAGAGATGTTGAAGCAAGGGAAATACCCTCTTCAAGCAAAAGGAATAAACAAACAGCAAAGCTGCAGAGCGCTAACCCGACATCAAAGTAGATAAATAACGCACAGGAAAACAGAGTGCACTAAAAAAAACCTTATAGCACACTCAAAACAGCAAAGGAACGTGCACGTAAACAACGTGATCAGATAGATACCCACGCGCGAGAAACCCGTCTACTATCCTGATTACCCTACATGCGCTAACCCAACTAGCTGACAAGCAACAGACCTGATAAACCGACATGTGCAAACTCGACAAGCTGCTCAAACTCAATTTAAAAAAAATACTCTCTTTAAATTTTTTAAAAGGAAATAGAGCCTAGTTATAACCTTAAATGAGCCAAAATATAAATATACATTAAATATTGTCCCTAGGCTATAGAGTACAATAACGTACAAACTAAATAGCCCAATAGACTTAGATGAGTGTGAGAATTATAAATACAATTTTAACTTACCAATAGGCACCCAACTACAGGAAGATAAGGGGGAATCCAGTAGAAGGCCAAACCAGTACTGAAACATAACAGCAGATGAAAAGGAATAGGAGTATACCAATGACCCAACAGGAGGAAGCAAAGGACAGGCCCACTAGGAAAACTCCTGGCATCCCGGTGGGCCAATTCAGCACTGGTGGCAAGCTTGTGCTTATCCTCTATAAGGTGTAATTGTGCTACTATCCAATACTCCCAATATATTCCTCTGTCAATTAGCAGCACTCCGAGGGGAAATTGGGCCTCAGCTCAGTCAGACAACTCTTACAGAAGAACTTCTGGAGCACCTTCATTCTTCACCTACCTCTAAAGACAAAACTAGTTTCTAGTAAGGTGGGAGGGGTTTTATAGAGCTCTTGGGGTTTGGGAATCTTTGCCTCCTTCTAGTGGTCGTGAAGAGTACTTCCCAGGAGTAATGGATCATGGACTCTAACCACCTGTATGAAAGAAAGATAATTTTGTCATATTCATACAGTACCAAAAAACTATTTTCTCATTCACCAAGGCAGCAGGTGCAGTGCTTCAGCTGTCGGAAGCAAGTTTTTGTACTGACTGATTCCGATGGCGTGTTATAGCACGATATTGGCAGCCAGCGTCTGGCTGCTGAAAATATTTTCGCATCCCATAGAAAGTATTAGAAGCCATTAATGCTAATTTACGCCAGGTTTTCAATGAAAATTGCTACCGTGTTAACTTACTTTTTCTAATGGCTGATTTGAATTTGAAAATTAAAATCTGCCAATAGGAATGCAAAGGTACCCTATTTAAAGGGGGTACCTCGCATTCATAATTCAGTATGCGGCGGGTGACTGCATGAAGAGGACGTCGGGTACTGAAGATCTGAAGATAAGATGAAATGAAGATGGATGAAGATAGAAAACCACTGCCGGGATGAAGATGAACCACCACCGCCGGGATGAAGATGGGCTGCCGCCAGCGGTAGGAAGATGGACCACAACGTAGGAGTCGAATTCAAGTTTGGTGAGTACCATCTTTGTGGTTTAGCGATAGGCTTTTTTTGGGTGAGTTGTTTTTTTTTTAAAAATAGGTTTTTGTTTGGGGTGGGGGGTTTGAGCAGCAAAAGAGCGAAATGCCCTTCTAAGGGCAATGCACAACCAAATGCCCTTGTCAGTTCAATTTTTAGTGCAGGTTTTTTTTAGCCTTTTGGGGGGTTACTTTAAATGTAGAATGGGGTAGTGTTTTCTTCTGTGAAAAATAACTAAATCACTTTAGGGCAATGCCCTACAAAAAAAAAGGGCTATTGCTACAGTTTAGTGTTAGTATAGTTGTTTTTTTTGGGTGATTTTTTTAAGTGGGGCTTTAGTTTTAAAATAGGCATAACTGTTTTTTTTATTTTTGCTAATTTGTTAGTGTTAGTATTTTGCCATCTGGGTTGTGGTGGTTTGTGGGTTAATAGTGTAGTACTTTGCAATAGGGGTTGTGGAGGATTAGGGGTTAATAGTGTGAAGGGGTACTTTGTGATGTGAGGGTGTGACGGTTAAGGAGTTAATAATGTAGTGGGGTACTTTGCGATGGGAGTAGTGGTGGTTTAGGGGTTAATAGTGTAGGTTTATGCAACTGTTCCCCCAGACAAACTCTTTACGCAAACTTTCAGGTTGCATAAAAAGTTTGAAGTTAAATGCAATTGCGTTTGAGCAATCGCATTTACTTTCTACTTGTAATCCAAGCACTCATTGGCACTCAACGTCGCCCATAGATAATATGGAAAGTGTAAATAACAGCAAGTTTGTGTAAACGTATTTGTGTTAATTTAAACAGTGCGTCACTTATAATACTGTATAGATAAGTTCAGAAAAGAAGAGGAATCCAGTGAAATCTCCAACTTCTTTTTATTAAGACAAAAATAAGTGTTACATATACAACCAAGGCTCAAATCAAATCAAATAATGTCATGACATAAGACGTACAGACGAACTTGTAATATCGATTCAAGCGTAAAACAAAACAAAACACTGCAACCTTGTGATCACGTTTATGCTCCTCTCACTAATGATAGCGCTCCACTCGTAATCTAGACCATAGTTTTGGACAATGCTCCTTTATGTCCCTTTAAAGGGACAGTCTAGTCGAAAATTAAACTTTCATGATTAAGATAGGGCATGCAATTTTAAACAACTTTCCCATTTACATTTATCATCAAATTTGCTTTGTTATCTTAGTATTCTTTGTTGAATGCTATACCTTGGTAGGCTCATATGCTAAGTTCAAAACCCTTGAAGGCCGCCTCTGATAACATTGTGATCACACCCGTAGAGTTACTTATGAGTAAGCACTGATTGGCTAAATTGCAAGTCTGTCAAAGTACTGAAATAAGGGGCGGTCCACAGAAGCTTATATACAAGGTAATCACAGAGGTAAAAAGTATATTTATATAACTGTGTTGGTTATGCAAAACTGGGGAATGGGTAATAAAGGGATTATCTATCTTTTTAAACAATAAAATACTAGAGATGACTGTCCCTTTAAGTATTTATTAGAAATATCTGTCAACAAATCTTTATCGTGAGAGCAACATTATATCTTAGGCAGTAACAAACAAGAGCAGAAGTGTCTCCTCTAAGGTAATAATAAACTCTTTCCTATAGGCAAAATTAACAGTATGATTCAACATTGATCAGTTCTCCCAGCTGTCTATTGGCCTAAGTACTGGTAAAATGAAGCAGAATTCAAGTTGAGCAACGATTCATGAATGATGATAACAAAATGTCTCATCAAAGTTTAATCTCATTTGAAAACTTGCTGTAAGCAAGATTTTAAACATCAAAGTCAGATTCCTGTACAAAAAAAATACATCTCAGAGACTAATTATTTGTGCAATATGCCAGATTTAGGAAAATGTGTACAGCAGATACAGGTGTTTGCAAATAACTATTCTAAATGTTACATACAAATATAGAATTATAAGCCTGATTTGTTTTTTATTAAACAGAAAAATAATGGTGAAAGGAGGAGTGAGGGGGACATTAGAAGGGGGGTAGAAGGAGTCACTAAGAGATAGTGATGGGGAGGGCAAGTGGGGGAGAGACAGTGAGAGGGGGAGCAAGCAAGGTAGACAGCAAGGGAGAGATAGGAAGAGAGAATAAGAGGGGAGAGAAAATTCTTAAAATATTATTTTTTCATTTGTTTGTATGCTTTAAAAAAATAATTTATTTTAACGTTGGTTCTCCAATTTAGGTAGAATTGGGGGGGGGGAGATTTTTGTTTGTTTGTTATTGTTTTTCCCTTTTTTTTTCTTTTCTATTTTTCCCCCCCCAAGATTTAGAAAATTCCAACATATGGTTATATAAAAGATTGTTAATATATATATATATATATATATATATATATATATATATATATATATATATATATATATATATATATATATATATATATATATATATATACAGGGAGTGCAGAATTATTAGGCAAGTTGTATTTTTGAGGATTAATTTTATTATTGAACAACAACCATGTTCTCAATTAACTCAAACAACTCATTAATATCAAAGCTGAATAGTTTTGGAAGTAGTTTTTAGTTTGTTTTTAGTTATAGCTATTTTAGGGGGATATCTGTGTGTGCAGGTGACTATTACTGTGCATAATTATTAGGCAACTTAACAAAAAACAAATATATACCCATTTCAATTATTTATTTTTACCAGTGAAACCAATATAACATCCCAACATTCACAAATATAAATTTCTGACATTCAAAAACAAAACAAAAACAAATCAATGACCAATATAGCCACCTTTCTTTGCAAGGACACTCAAAAGCCTGCCATCCATGGATTCTGTCAGTGTTTTGATCTGTTCACCATCAACATTGCGTGCAGCAGCAACCACAGCCTCCCAGACATTGTTCAGAGAGGTGTACTGTTTTCCCTCCTTGTAAATCTCACATTTGATGATGGACCACAGGTTCTCAATGGGGATCAGATCAGGTGAATAAGGAGGCCATGTCATTAGATTTTCTTCTTTTATACCCTTTCTTGCCAGCCACGCTGTGGAGTACTTGGACGCATGTGATGGAGCATTGTCCTGCATGAAAATCATGTTTTTCTTGAAGGATGCAGACTTCTTCCTGTACCACTGCTTGAAGAAGGTGTCTTCCAGAAACTGGCAGTAGGACTGGGAGTTGAGCTTGACTCCATCCTCAACCCGAAAAGGCCCCACAAGCTCATCTTTGATGATACCAGCCCAAACCAGTACTCCACCTCCACCTTGCTGGCGTCTGAGTCGGACTGGAGCTCTCTGCCCTTTACCAATCCAGCCACGGGCCCATCCATCTGGCCCATCAAGACTCACTCTCATTTCATCAGTCCATAAAAGCTTAGAAAAATCAGTCTTGAGATATTTCTTGGCCCAGTCTTGACGTTTCAGCTTGTGTGTCTTGTTCAGTGGTGGTCGTCTTTCAGCCTTTCTTACCTTGGCCATGTCTCTGAGTATTGCACACCTTGTGCTTTTGGGCACTCCAGTGATGTTGCAGCTCTGAAATATGGCCAAACTGGTGGCAAGTGGCGTCTTGGCAGCTGCACGCTTGACTTTTCTCAGTTCATGGGCAGTTATTTTGCGCCTTGGTTTTTCCACACGCTTCTTGCGACCCTGTTGACTATTTTGAATGAAACGCTTGATTTTTCGATGATCACGCTTCAGAAGCTTTGCAATTTTAAGAGTGCTGCATCCCTCTGCAAGATATCTCACTATTTTTGACTTTTCTGAGCCTGTCAAGTCCTTCTTTTGACCCATTTTTCCAAAGGAAAGGAAGTTGCCTAATAATTATGCACACCTGATATAGGGTGTTGATGTCATTAGACCACACCCCTTCTCATTACAGAGATGCACATCACCTAATATGCTTAATTGGTAGTAGGCTTTCGAGCCTATACAGCTTGGAGTAAGACAACATGCATAAAGAGGATGATGTGGTCAAAATACTCATTTGCCTAATAATTCTGCACTCCCTGTATATATATATATACTGTATATATAAATGTATAGACAAGACATCTTTAGCCATGTATATGTATGTATGTTTATATTAAAGCCCTTTGCCTGCCCGGTTTTTCTAACATCTGAGATCTCATATCTTTTAGCCCTTATAGCTTTTTTGTGCAATATTATATATTTTAATCATTTTTATTAGATGGTGTTTTTATGAGGGTAACTGTACTTTGTAATGTGTTTTGTGACACTTTTTTGTTTTGCGAAACAGTCAACACAGCTCCGAGGACACGCTAACCTGATAAGCATTGATTTTAATTGTGCTCAAGTGATCGCATTTACTTTTAACTTGTAATACGAGCACAATTTAACCTGCACGCAAACGAACACGAAAACCCAATATTGCTCATGCTCAAACGTTTGTGCTCCACTCATAAACTATACAAATACAGACATCAGAATATTCATTCATGTTTGCAGTCAAGTATTTGAATGTTTTAAAATGATATAGGTCGGGGCGGAGCCAGCTACCGAGGGAACCAGACGTGTTCTTATACAGCTCCTGTTTTTTAAGCTACCTTATTGTGTATAACCCTTGTAACTTTTTTTCTTCTACTTGATGAGGACTTCAGATACTTGCCTCAGGCTATAGAGCACTCAGAAACTCATTGTTTATGCGGACACCCGGACTCATAGCGCTGCTAAAAGAATTAAAGCCTTGCGGTGGGAACCGCCATCTTAACTACTGTACTCTTCACACATCCACAAGACTGCCTAACCTACTGAGGTTCATAGGCTAGATTACAAACAATGGAAGAATTTTACTCTGGGATAAGAGCATGCCTAACACATTTGCGAACTCGCATGACCAGCCACTACAATAGTCTGAGGGACATTATCAGATACAGCCCTGAACATAACATGGCGTCTGCAGTAAAAATGGTGGAGCGAGTGGAATGTCGATACCACATACAGCAAGAAATAGCTCTAATCCCAGCGCAACAGAGCGATTTAGTCACACAGGCACATGAGGCACATGAGACCCAGGTGGCTTTTATCGCACTCATACCGGAGGAAGCTAGCTGCTTAGATCAGCTGCCTGATATAGGCTCATCTGAATGTGATCACAACACTCTCAAGCTTACTTTGGTCCTGGAGGAACAGAGATCTGACTCCGACAACCCGGTGAACTCTCCCGCTCTCAGCTTGGACATGGGTCCTCTCTGGTGCCCCGGGTTTGCTACTGTTGTCCCATCTGAAGCGAAATCTCAAGAGAAAAGCCTGCAAGAAAGAGGTTTAGCTCACATTGGGATCCTCCTTTGTGGATCATCCTCTCTGGCTTACCCGAAGCAAATCATAAGCTGCAAGACCATAACCCTGATGATCCAGTCAATTAGGAAATGTGAACCAGCAAGCACGTACAGCTCTTTTATTTCATGTGGCATAGGCTGATGATGAGATGTAGCACTTCTTCTGTTCGTTCACACTGAAATAGCTAACTAACCTTAAAGACATTTTGAACTTTTAGTTACCTTACACTGTCCCTTAGTTTTTACATGCAGCGGAGGTGCTGTTCCTTTTCTTTTCAGATTGCCTACTAATCCATATTACTTTGTGTTTGAAAGTCTGTCACCGGACTATATACAGAGTCAGGTCTGCATCGGAGTGTGACATATCATTTGAGCCCCATAACTGTTGCATGTGGTTTGCTCCCTGCTCTCTCATAGTTTTGTTACTGTTTGAGCTGTTCTTAATTCACTTACTTGTATGTTATTAACCTATATTTGCCTATAGAGTTGTGATGTGATTTCCGTTACATAGACGTGACGTGGGATGGGACAGGGTGTTTAGTTTTGCTGGGGCTGTTGCTGCATGTACATTCTGTTTATCCTATGTCTTGCCTTACAATATTGTACCTAAAGGTTAAAACTGGATAAGTCTCTTCTAGTACGCTAATAAGCTGTCGCTTTCTCTTCTTAGGTTGAACGCCTGTACTATTACTCACTTATTTAGCTGACTTAGAGCTCCTATACCTTCACTTCTCAGCAGTTCTTGACCAGTTTTGTCCCATTTCTTGGGTCTCAGGACTAACATGTGCAAACGTTATATATTTCTTAATAGATGTAGACTGTACTGTCATACCTGAGCTTGCCTTTAGCCTATATTAACAACATAGGCACAGATAAAAACCCCATCTTAATATATGACATATTCTACCCTGTTTACAATTAATATTTGTGTTCTTTCAATTTTTTTTTCTTTTTTAAGGATAATTGTAATATGTACACAAATATGTCAGTGGCCACTACCCTTAAATTTTCCACCTATTGCTATGGTATCTAAGTCTTTTTATGGGTACCGTAACTATTTTAGTACCAGATTTCAAAATGCCCAAGCCTCTTAATACCCCTTATATGAGCTAAGGCTATAATAGCACTATCACACGGGTTTAGACCAGGTCTTGGTTTTATCAAATAAGCTTGATATCTATGTTTGGCATATAATAACATTCAACTGCTCACATTTGAAGACCAGGTTATATTCTTACCTTTACCGTCCTATAAGAGGACTATACAAACCCTCCTTGAACATACTTGAAGGATTCTGTGACAGGCTTTCTCTAGTAGGTCAGTATTAGACTAGGAGCTACTCTGCTGTAAACGTTAATATATAAAAGGTTAAGAAATGTGATGCAACTGCTATAGTTTTACTTATTGTTTATGTGTTTTGTTCTTGCTTACACCTAGAGTCTACGGCTACTTGCTTTATAGTACATCTACTGCACAGTGAGAGTGCAAGCAATGTCTAGTGCTTCTTAACTAAGTTATACTTATTATTTATTTTTTATATGAGTCAGATATTCTATCAATACATAGTTTACACACCCTCTTTCATGGTCACATGTTTGTCAAGCTGCCAAACACCATATGATTTGCAGCATCATTTTATACCGCAGATAAATTAAAAAAAAAAAAAACTTTAGAGACCCCGCCATGTTCCTTAAATTACCTATATATATATATATATATATATATATATATATATATATATATATATATATATATATATATATATATATATATATATATGGCTCCGCCCCCCACCCTTTCCCCCATATATATAGCGGTGCTTACCCGCTGAATTCCCCCCCCCCCCTTTACTATATACGCATTCTTCTCTTTATTAAGCTTCTAAAGAGCTGCCCACCTGACCATCAGTTACTTTTTATAATTATGGTCCATTGGGCCTAAAACTATGTCACCAACTGGTCAGTCATTTATGCGATCTTATTGAAAAATCGAAGTTTCATTAGCCTACCACCA
>NC_069504.1:1035614480-1035776980 GCF_027579735.1 Bombina bombina | reverse complement strand
GCGTAAGAACGCCTCTCTTTTTGTCTGGTTTACAGACAATTGAGAAAGATGGAATCTCCCCCTTGGAGGAGAATCTTTGAAATCTAAAAGATACCCCTGGGTTACAATTTTTACGGCCCAGGAGTCCTGAACGTCTCTTGCCCAGGCCTGAGCAAAGAGAGAGAGTCTGCCCCCTACTAAATCCGGTCCCGGATCGGGGGCTACCCCTTCATGCTGTCTTAGTGGCAGCAGCAGGCTTTTTGGCCTGTTTACCCTTGTTCCAAGCCTGGTTAGGTCTCCAGGTTGGCTTGGATTGAGCAAAGTTCCCCTCTTGCTTTGCAGCAGGGGAAGAGGAACCACCCTTGAAGTTTCGAAAGGAACCAAAATTATTTTGTTTGGTCCTTGTCTTATTTAACTTATCTTGGGGAAGGGCATGACCCTTCCCCCCCAGTGATGTTTGGAATGATCTTTCAGTGCAGGCCCGAATAGGGTCTTACCTTTGAAAGGGATGGTCAAAAGCTTAGATTTTGATGACACATCAGCCGACCAGGACTTAAGCCATAACTCTCTAAAATGGCAAAACCTGAATTCTTTGCCGATAACTTAGCGAGATGAAAAGCGGCGTCTGTAATAAAAGAATTAGCTAGCTTAAGAGCCTTAATTCTGTCCAGAACCCATAAGATTAGCCCTGTATGTAAACTAGTAATGCCCCTTATATAAGTAGGATTACTGCTTACCTTCCCCTAAGAAGTCTCCGCAGAAAAAATGACTGAACATACCTCATTGCTGTATAGCAAGAAACCGTTCCTCACACTGAAGTTTTCCTGTACTCCTCAGCTTCTGTGGGAACAGCAGTGGACCTTAGTTACAAATGCTAAGATCATCATCCCCCAGGCAGAAATCTTCATCTATGTCCTGCCTGAGAGTAAATAGTACAACACCGGTACCATTTAAAAATAAACTCTTGATTGAAGATAAAATAAAACTAACAGTTTAACACCTCTTCTCTTTACCCTTCCTGCTTAGAGCCAGCAAAGAGAATGACTGGGGGGTGGAGTTAAGGGGGGAGCTATATAGACAGCTCTGCTGTGGTGCTCTCTTTGCTACTTCCTGTTAGGAAGGACAATATCCCACAAGTAAGGATGAAACCGTGGACTCGGTACATCTTGCAAAAGAAATGGTATTCCATTTATATTACACTCACCAGCCACCTTGCTAGTACTGGGTTGGATCCTCTTTAGCCTTTAGAACTGCCTTAATTCTTTGTGGCATAGATTCAACAAAGGTGTTGGAAACATTCCTCAGAGATTTTGGTCCATATTGACAGGATAGCATCATGCATTTGCTGCAGATTTGTGGGCTGCACATCCATGATGCAAATCTCCTTTTCCACCACATCCCAAAGGTGCTCTATAGGATTGAGATCTGGTGACTGTGGAGGCCATTGGAGTACAGTGAACGCGTCATGTTCAAGAAACCAGTTTGAGATGATTTGAGCTTTGTGACAGAGCATCATCCTGCTGGAAGTAGTCATAAAGGGATGGACATGGCTAGCAACAATACTCAGGGTCAGGGAGGCAGTCACATTTAAACAAACAATGCTCAATTGATACTAAGGGGGCCCAAAGTCTACCAAGAAAATATCCCCCACACCATTACACCACCAGCCTGAACCGTTAATACAAGGCAGGATGGATCCCTGCTTTCATGTTTACGCCGAATTCTGACCTTACCATCTGAATGTGGCAGCTGAAATCAAGACTCATCAGACCAGGCAACGTTTTTACAATCTTCTATAGTACAATTTTGGTGAGCCTGTGTGAATTGTAGCCTCCGTTTCCTGTTCTTAGCGGGCAGGAGTGGCACCTGGTGTAGTCTTCTGCTGCTGTAGCCCATCTGCTTCAAGGGTCGACGTGTTGTGCATTAAGAGATGGTATTCTGCATACCTTGGTTGTAACGAGTGATTATTTGAGTTATTTTACTTCAACTGGATATTTTCTCTTTTTCAGACCATTCTCTGTAAACCCTAGAGTTGGTTGTGTGTGAAAATCCCAGATCATCAGTTTTTTTTTAAATACTCAGACAAACCCATCTGGCACCAACAACCATGCCACATTCAAAGTCACTTAAATCACCTTTCTTCCCCATTCTGATGTTCTGTTGGAACTTTAGCAAGTCGTCTTCACCACATCTAGATGCCTAAATGCATCGAGTTGCTGCCATGTGATTGGCTGATTAGCAATTTGTGTTACCAAGAAATTGAACAGGTGTACCTAACAAAGTGGCTGGTGAGTGTATATGCCTTGACATACTAGCCAAAGCTTTAGACAATATTTAGTCTATACAATGGTTTACCATTGATTGTCTTTGTCTGGACAGTAAGGCTATAACATTGCATTTTTAAGCTTAAAATTTCAAATTAACCTTTCCTTTATAATAAACATATGGGGCGCGATCCGATAAAGACCGTAGTTTGCGGTGTCCAGAAATCTGCGTAAGTATAAATTTCTGGAGTCGCCAGTGACTTATGGCAATTTAGAAACTGCTGGCGCCTACAAAACCTGACTAAAGTTATTAAATCTCCCGTACTGTCTAACACGCCTCCCAAACATAGCCCGACACGTCTAACCCTCTATCCGCTATCCCCCCTCACTATCCTAACAATAAAAACAGAATTTATGCTTACCTGATAAATTACTTTCTCCAACGGTGTGTCCGGTCCACGGCGTCATCCTTACTTGTGGGATATTCTCTTCCCCAACAGGAAATGGCAAAGAGCCCAGCAAAGCTGGTCACATGATCCCTCCTAGGCTCCGCCTACCCCAGTCATTCGACCGACGTAAAGGAGGAATATGCATAGGAGAAATCTTATGATACCGTGGTGACTGTAGTTAGAGAAAATAATTCATCAGACCTGATTAAAAAAACCAGGGCGGGCCGTGGACCGGACACACCGTTGGAGAAAGTAATTTATCAGGTAAGCATAAATTCTGTTTTCTCCAACATAGGTGTGTCCGGTCCACGGCGTCATCCTTACTTGTGGGAACCAATACCAAAGCTTTAGGACACGGATGATGGGAGGGAGCAAATCAGGTCACCTAGATGGAAGGCACCACGGCTTGCAAAACCTTTCTCCCAAAAATAGCCTCAGAAGAAGCAAAAGTATCAAATTTGTAAAATTTGGTAAAAAAGTGTGCAGTGAAGACCAAGTCGCTGCCTTACATATCTGATCAACAGAAGCCTCGTTCTTGAAGGCCCATGTGGAAGCCACAGCCCTAGTGGAGTAAGCTGTGATTCTTTCAGGAGGCTGCTGTCAGGCAGTCTCATAAGCCAATCGGATGATGCTTTTAAGCCAAAAAGAGAGAGAGGTAGAAGTTGCTTTTTGACCTCTCCTTTTACCAGAATAAACAACAAACAAAGAAGATGTTTGTCTGAAATCCTTTGTAGCCTCTAAATAGAATTTTAGAGCACGAACTACATCCAAATTGTGTAACAAACGTTCCTTCTTTGAAACTGGATTCGGACACAAAGAAGGCACAACTATCTCCTGGTTAATGTTTTTGTTAGAAACAACTTTCGGAAGAAAACCAGGTTTAGTACGCAAAACCACCTTATCTGCATGGAACACCAGATAAGGAGGAGAACACTGCAGAGCAGATAACTCTGAAACTCTTCTAGCAGAAGAAATTGCAACTAAAAACAAAACTTTCCAAGATAGTAACTTAATATCTACGGAATGTAAGGGTTCAAACGGAACCCCTTGAAGAACTGAAAGAACTAAATTGAGACTCCAAGGAGGAGTCAAAGGTTTGTAAACAGGCTTGATTCTAACCAGAGCCTGAACAAAAGCTTGAACATCTGGCACAGCCGCCAGTTTTTTGTGAAGTAAAACAGATAAAGCAGAAATCTGTCCCTTCAAAGAACTTGCAGATAATCCTTTCTCCAAACCCTCCTGTAGAAAGGATAGAATCTTAGGAATTTTTATCTTGTTCCATGGGAATCCTTTAGATTCACACCAACAAATATATTTTTTCCATATTTTATGGTAAATTTTCCTAGTTACAGGCTTTCTAGCCTGAACAAGAGTATCAATGACAGAATCTGAAAACCCACGCTTTGATAAAATCAAGCGTTCAATCTCCAAGCAGTCAGTTGGAGTGAAGCCAGATTCGGATGTTCGAATGGACCTTGAACAAGAAGGTCCTGTCTCAAAGGTAGCTTCCATGGTGGAGCCGATGACATATTCACCAGGTCTGCATACCAAGTTCTGCGTGGCCACGCAGGAGCTATCAAGATCACCGAAGCCCTCTCCTGATTGATCCTGGCTACCAGCCTGGGAATGAGAGGGAACGGTGGGAATACATAAGCTAGGTTGAAGGTCCAAGGCGCTATCAGTGCATCTACTAGAGTCGCCCTGGGATCCCTGGATCTGGACCCGTAGCAAGGAACCTTGAAGTTCTGACGAGACGCCATCAGGTTCATGTCTGGAATGCCCCATAATTGAGTTATTTGGGCAAAGATTTCCGGATGGAGTTCCCACTCCCCCGGAAAGTCTGACGACTCAGAAAATCCGCTTCCCAATTTTCCACTCCTGGGATGTGGATTGCAGACAAGTGGCAGGAGTGATTCTCCGCCCATTGAATTATTTTGGTCACTTCCTCCATCGCCAGGGAACTCCTTGTTCCCCCCTGATGGTTGATATATGCAACAGTCGTCATGTTGTCTGATTGAAACCTTATGAATTTGGCCTTTGCTAGTTGAGGCCAAGCTTTGAGAGCATTGAATATCGCTCGCAGTTCCAGAATGTTTATCGGGAGAAGAGATTCTTCCCGAGACCATAGACCCTGAGCTTTCAGGGGTTCCCAGACCGCGCCCCAGCCCACCAGACTGGCGTCGGTCGTGACAATGACCCACTCTGGTCTGCGGAAGCTCATTCCCTGGGACAGGTTGTCCAGGTTCAGCCACCAACGGAGTGAATCTCTGGTTCTTTGATCTACTTGGATCGTCGGAGACAAGTCTGTATAATCCCCATTCCACTGTCTGAGCATGCACAGTTGTAATGGTCTTAGATGAATTCGTGCAAAAGGAACTATGTCCATTGCCGCAACCATCAAACCTATTACTTCCATGCACTGCGCTATGGAAGGAAGAAGAACAGAATGAAGTACTTGACAAGAGCTTAGAAGTTTTGATTTTCTGGCCTCTGTCAGAAAAATCTTCATTTCTAAGGAGTCTATTATTGTTCCCAAGAAGGGAACTCTTGTTGACGGGGACAGAGAACTTTTTTCTATGTTCACTTTCCACCCGTGAGATCTGAGAAAGGCTAGGACAATGTCCGTATGAGCCTTTGCTTTTGACAGAGACGACGCTTGAATCAGTATGTCGTCCAAGTAAGGTACTACTGCAATGCCCCTTGGTCTTAGCACCGCTAGAAGGGACCCTAGTACCTTTGTGAAAATCCTTGGAGCAGTGGCTAATCCGAATGGAAGTGCCACAAACTGGTAATGCTTGTCCAGAAAGGCGAACCTTAGGAACCGATGATGTTCCTTGTGGATAGGAATATGTAGATACGCATCCTTTAAATCCACCGTGGTCATGAATTGACCTTCCTGGATGGTAGGAAGAATTGTTCGAATGGTTTCCATCTTGAACGATGGAACCCTGAGAAATTTGTTTAGAATCTTGAGATCTAAAATTGGTCTGAATGTTCCTTCTTTTTTGGGAACTATGAACAGATTGGAGTAAAACCCCATCCCTTGTTCTCCTAATGGAACAGGATGAATCACTCCCATTCTTAACAGGTCTTCTACACAATGTAAGAATGCCTGTCTTTTTATTTGGTTTGAAGACAATTGAGACCTGTGGAACCTCCCCCTTGGGGGTAGTTCCTTGAATTCCAGGAGATAACCTTGAGAAACTATTTCTAGCGCCCAAGGATCCTGAACATCTCTTGCCCAAGCCTGAGCAAAGAGAGAGAGTCTGCCCCCCACCAGATCCGGTCCCGGATCGGGGGCCAACACTTCATGCTGTTTTAGTAGCAGGTTTCTTGGCCTGCTTACCCTTGTTCCAGCCTTGCATCGGTCTCCAGGCTGGTTTGGTTTGAGAACTATTACCCTCTTGCTTAGAGGGTGTAGAATTTGAGGCTGGTCCGTTTCTGCGAAAGGGACGAAAATTTGGCTTATTTTTAGCCTTAAAAGACCTATCCTGAGGAAGGGCGTGGCCCTTTCCCCCAGTGATGTCTGAAATAATCTCTTTCAAGTCAGGGCCAAACAGCGTTTTACCTTTGAAAGGGATGTTAAGCAATTAGTTCTTGGAGGACACATCCGCTGACCAAGACTTTAGCCAAAGCGCTCTGCGCGCCACAATAGCAAAACCTGAATTTTTCGCCGCTAATCTAGCTAATTGCAAAGTGGCGTCTAAGATAAAAGAGTTAGCCAATTTAAGTGCTTGAACTCTGTCCATAACCTCCTCATACAAAGAGTCTTTAATGAGCGACTTTTCTAGTTCTTCGAACCAGAAACACGCTGCTGTAGTGACAGGAACAATGCATGAAATTGGTTGTAGAAGGTAACCTTGCTGAACAAACATCTTTTTAAGCAAACCCTCTAATTTTTTATCCATAGGATCTTTGAAAGCACAACTATCTTCTATAGGGATAGTAGTGCGTTTGTTTAAAGTAGAAACCGCCCCCTCGACCTTGGGGACTGTCTGCCATAAGTCCTTTCTGGGGTCGACCATAGGAAATAATTTTTTAAATATAGGGGGAGGAACAAAAAGGTATGCCGGGCCTTTCCCATTCCTTATTTACAATGTCCGCCACCCGCTTGGGTATAGGAAAAGCATCGGGGGGCACCGGGACCTCTAGGAACTTGTCCATCTTACATAACTTCTCTGGAATGACCAAATTGTCACAATCATCCAGAGTAGATAACACCTCCTTAAGCAGAGCGCGGAGATGTTCTAATTTAAATTTAAAAGTAATAACATCAGGTTCAGCTTGTTGAGAAATTTTTCCTGAATCTGAAATTTCTCCCTCAGACAAAACCTCCCTCCTGGCCCCTTCAGATTGGTGTGAGGGTATGTCAGAACCATTATCATCAGCGTCCTCATGCTCTTCAGTATCTAAAACAGAGCAATCGCGCTTTCTCTGATAAGTGGGCATTTTGGACAAAATGTTTTTAATAGAATTATCCATTACAGCCGTTAATTGTTGCATAGTAAGAAGGATTGGCGCACTAGATGTACTAGGGGCCTCTTGTGTGGGCAAGACTGGTGTAGACACAGAAGGGGATGATGCAGTACCATGCTTACTCCCCTCGCTTGAGGACTCATTTTGGGCAACATCATTATCAGTGGCATCATTGTCCCTACTTTGTTTGGACACTATGTCACATTCATCACATATATTTAAATGGGGAGGAACCTTGGCTTCCAAACATACAGAACATCGTCTATCTGATGGTTCAGACATGTTAACAGGCATAAACTTGATAAAGCACAAAAAACGTTTTAAAATAAAACCGTTACTGTCACTTTAAATTTTAAACTGAACACACTTTATTACTGAATATGTGAAAAAGTATGAAGGAATTGTTCAAAATTCACCAAAATTTCACCACAGTGTCTTAAAGCCTTAAAAGTATTGCACACCAAATTTGAAAGCTTTAACTCTTAAAATAACGGAACCGGAGCCGTTTTTACATTTAACCCCTATACAGTCCCTGGTATCTGCTTTGCTGAGACCCAACCAAGCCCAGAGGGGAATACGATACCAAATGACGCCTTCAATAAGCTTTTTCAGTGGTTCTTAGCTCCTCACACATGCATCTGCATGCCTTGCTTTCCAAAAACAACTGCGCATTAGAGGCGCGAAAATGAGGCTCTGCCTATGACTAGAAAAGGCCCCCAGTGAAAAAGGTGTCCAATACAGTGCCTGACGTTTTTTTAATACATCCCCAAGATTAAAAGAACTATTTATAGTTATAATCCACTAAATATACTTATAAAGTAATCGTTTTAGCCCAGAAAAATGTCTACCAGTCTTTAAAGCCCTATATTCTTATACTAAACTAAGAAAATGGCTTACCGGTTCCCATAGGGAAAATGACAGCTTCCAGCATTACCAAGTCTTGTTAGAAATGTGTCATACCTCAAGCAGCAAAAGTCTGCCCACTGTTTCCCCCAACTGAAGTTAATTCATCTCAACAGTCCTGTGTGGAAACAGCCATCGATTTTAGTAACGGTTGCTAAAATCATTTTCCTCTTACAAACAGAAATCTTCATCTCTTTTCTGTTTCAGAGTAAATAGTACATACCAGCACTATTTTAAAATAACAAACTCTTGATTGAAGAATAAAACTACATTTAAACACCAAAAAACTCTTAGCCATCTCCGTGGAGATGTTGCCTGTGCAACGGCAAAGAGAATGACTGGGGTAGGCGGAGCCTAGGAGGGATCATGTGACCAGCTTTGCTGGGCTCTTTGCCATTTCCTGTTGGGGAAGAGAATATCCCACAAGTAAGGATGACGCCGTGGACCGGACACACCTATGTTGGAGAAATATGTATTAACCCCTAAACCGCCGCTCCTGGACCCCGCCGCCAGCTATATTAAATCTATAAGCTCCTAATGTGAGCCCCTACCCCGCCGCCATCTATCTTACCTACCCCCTAAACTGAGCCCCCTACCCCGCCGCCATCTATCTTACCTACCCCCTAAAGTGAGCACCTACCCCACCGCCATCTACCTTACCTACCCCCTAAACTGAGCCCCCCTACCCTGCCGCCATCTATCTTACCTACCCCCTAAAGTGAGCACCTACCCCGCCGCCAGCTACCTTACCTACCCACTAAAGCAGGGAGTGCAGAATTATTAGGCAAGTTGTATTTTTGAGGATTAATTTTATTATTGAACAACAACCATGTTCTCAATGAACCCAAAAAAATAATTAATATCAAAGCTGAATAGTTTTGGAAGTAGTTTTTAGTTTGTTTTTAGTTTTAGCTATTTTAGGGGGATATCTGTGTGTGCAGGTGACTATTACTGTGCATAATTATTAGGCAACTTAACAAAAAACAAATATATACCCATTTCAATTATTTATTTTTACCAGTGAAACAAATATATACCCATTTCAATTATTTATTTTTACCAGTGAAACCAATATAACATCTCAACATTCACAAATATACATTTCTGACATTCAAAAACAAAACAAAAACAAATCAGTGACCAATATAGCCACCTTTCTTTGCAAGGACACTCAAAAGCCTGCCATCCATGGATTCTGTCAGTGTTTTCATCTGTTCACCATCAACATTGCGTGCAGCAGCAACCACAGCCTCCCAGACACTGTTCAGAGAGGTGTACTGTTTACTTCTTTTATACCCTTTCTTGCCAACCACGCTGTGGAGTACTTGGACGCGTGTGATGGAGCATTGTCCTGCATGAAAATCATGTTTTTCTTGAAGGATGCAGACTTCTTCCTGTACCACTGCTTGAAGAAGGTGTCTTCCAGAAACTGGCAGTAGGACTGGGAGTTGAGCTTGACTCCATCCTCAACCCGAAAAGGCCCCACAAGCTCATCTTTGATGATACCAGCCCAAACCAGTACTCCACCTCCACCTTGCTGGCGTCTGAGTCGGACTGGAGCTCTCTGCCCTTTACCAATCCAGCCACGGGCCCATCCATCTGGCCCATCAAGACTCACTCTCATTTCATCAGTCCATAAAACCTTAGAAAAATCAGTCTTGAGATATTTCTTGGCCCAGTCTTGACGTTTCAGCTTGTGTGTCTTGTTCAGTGGTGGTCGACTTTCAGCCTCTTACCTTGGCCATGTCTCTGAGTATTGCACACCTTGTGCTTTTGGGCACTCCAGTGATGTTGCAGCTCTGAAATATGGCCAAACTGGTGGCAAGTGGCATCTTGGCAGCTGCACGCTTGACTTTTCTCAGTTCATGGGCAGTTATTTTGCGCCTTGGTTTTTCCACACGCTTCTTGCGACCCTGTTGACTATTTTGAATGATTGTTCGATGATCACGCTTCAGAAGCTTTGCAATTTTAAGAGTGCTGCATCCCTCTGCAAGATCTCACTATTTTTTACTTTTCTGAGCCTGTCAAGTCCTTCTTTTGACCCATTTTGCCAAAGGAAAGGAAGTTGCCTAATAATTATGCACACCTGATATAGGGTGTTGATGTCATTAGACCACACCCCTTCTCATTACAGAGATGCACATCACCTAATATGCTTAATTGGTAGTAGGCTTTCGAGCCTATACAGCTTGGAGTAAGACAACATGCATAAAGAGGATGATGTGGTCAAAATACTCATTTGCCTAATAATTCTGCACTCCCTGTATATATATATATATTTTTTTTTATTTATTTTTTTATTTAGTATAATAACCCTATCTAACGTTAACACCCCTAACTAAATTCTTATTAAAATAGATCTAATTAATATTATTAATTAAAATATTCCTATTTAAATCTAAATACTTACCTATAAAACAAACCCTAAGATAGCTACAATGTAATTAATAATTACATTGCAGCTATTTTAGGGTTTATATTTATTTTACAGGTAACTTGGTATTTATTTTAACTAGGTACAATAGCTATTAAATAGTTGATAACTATTTCATAGCTACCTAGTTAAAATAATTACCAATTTACCTGTAAAATAAATCCTAACCTAAGTTACAAATACACCTACACTATAAATAAATTAAATAAACTACAAATATCTAAACTAAAATACAATAAAATAATCTAAACTAAATTACAAAAAATAAAAAAAAATTACAAGATTTTTAAGCTAATTACACCTATTCTAAGCCCCCTAATAAAATAATAAAGCCCACCAAAATAAAAAAATTTCCCTGCCCTATTCTAAATTTAAAAAGTTCAAAGTTCTTTTACCTTACCAGCCCTTAAAAGGGCCTTTTGCGGGGCATGCCCCAAAGAATTCTGCTCTTTTGCCTGTAAAAGAAAAACACAATACCACCCCCCAACATTACAACCCACCACCCACATACCCCTATTCTAAACCCACCCAAAACCCCCTTAAAAAAACCTAACACTACCCCCCTGAAGATCTCCCTACCTTGTCTTCACCCAGCCGTGCCGAACTCTTCATCCGATCCGGGCGATGTCCAATGAAGCGGCAGTGAAGTCTTCTTCCATCCGGGCGAAGTCTTCAATCAAGCGGCAGTTAAGTCTTCTTCCATCCGGCGATGTCTTCAAGCAAAGCGGCATCTTCAATCTTCTTTCTTCGCTCCTCCGCCGCGGAGCATCCATCCGGCACAACGACTTCCCGACGAATGAGGTACCTTTAAATGACGTCATCCAAGATGGCGTCCGTCGAATTCCAATTGGCTGATAGGATTCTATCAGCCAATCGGAATTAAGGTAGAAAAATCTGATTGGCTGATGGAATCAGCCTATCAGATTCAAGTTCAATACGATTGGCTGATTCAATCAGCCAATCATATTTTTCTACCTTAATTCCGATTGGCTGATAGAATTCTATCAGCCAATCGGAATTCGACGGACGCCATCTTGGATGACGTCATTTAAAAAGGTACCTCATTCGTCGGGAAGTCTTCGTGCCGGATGGATGCTCCGCGGCGGAGGAGCGAAGAAAGAAGACTTCACTGCCGCTTGATTGAAGACATCGCCCGGATGGAAGAAGACTTCACTGCCGCTTGATTGAAGACATCGCCCGGATGGAAGAAGACTTCACTGCCGCTTCATTGGACATCGCCCGGATCGGATGAAGAGTTCGGCACGGCTGGGTGAAGACAAGGTAGGGAGATCTTCAGGGGGGTAGTGTTAGGTTTTTTTAAGGGGGGTTTGGGTGGGTTTAGAATAGGGGTATGTGGGTGGTGGGTTGTAATGTTGGGGGGTGGTATTGTGTTTTTCTTTTACAGGCAAAAGAGCAGAATTCTTTGGGGCATGCCCCGCAAAAGGCCCTTTTAAGGGCTGGCAAAGTAAAAGAGCTTTGAACTTTTTTAATTTAGAATAGAGCAGGGAAATTTTTTTATTTTGGGGGGCTTTATTATTTTATTAGGGGGCTTAGAATAGATGTAATTAGCTTAAAAATCTTGTAAAAATGTTTTATTTTTTGTAATTTAGTGGGGTTTTTTTGTAATTTAGTTTAGATATTTGTAGTTTATTTAATTTATTGATAGTGTAGGTGTATTTCTAACTTAGGTAAGGATTTATTTTACAGGTAAATTGGTAATTATGTTAACTAGGTAGCTATTAAATAGTTATTAACTATTTAATAGCTATTGTACCTAGTTTAAATAAATACAAAGTTACCTGTAAAATAAATATAAACCCTAAAATAGCTGCAATGTAATTATTAATTACATTGTAGCTATCTTAGGGTTTATTTTATAGGTAAGTATTTAGATTTAAATAGGAATATTTTAATTAATAATATTAATTAGATCTATTTTAATAAGAATTTAGTTAGGGGTGTTAGCGTTAGATAGGGTTATTATATATATATATATATATATATATATATATATATAAGCTGGCGGCGGTGTAGGGGGATTAAATTAGGGGTTAATATTTTTAAAATAGATGGCGGCGGTGTAAGGGGCTCAGTTTAGGGGGTAGGTAAGGTAGATGGCGGCGGGGTAGGGGCTCACTTTAGTGGGAAGGTAAGGTAGCTGGCGGCGGGGTAGGTGCTCACTTTAGGGGGTAGGTAAGATAGATGGCGGCAAGGTAGGGGGCTCAGTTTAGGGGGTAGGTAAGGTAGATGGCGGCGGGGTAGGGGGCTCAGTTTAGGGGGTAGGTAAGATAGATGGCGGCGGTGTAAGGGACTCACATTAGGGGGTATGTAATGTAGCTTGCGACGGTGTAGGGGGATCACATTAGGGTGTTATACTTTTATTGTAGGTGGCGGCGGGGTCCGTGTGCGGCAGTTTAGGGGTTAATAACTTTATTAGGGATTGCGGCGGGTGATCGCGGTTGACAGGTAGATAGACATTGCGCATGCATTAGGTGTTAGGTTTATTTTGCAGCTAGTTTAGGGAGTTACGGGGCTCCAATACACAGCGTAAGGCTTACTACGGCTGCAATTTGTGGCGAGGTGAAAATGGAGTAAGATTTCTCCACGTAAGTCCTTACGCTGTATATTGGATACCAAACTGCGCTGGTTTGGTATACCTGCCTATGGCCCAAAAAACTACGTGCGACGGCAGAAATATACGAGCGTAACTTCTAGGTTACGCCGTATATAGGATACCAAACCAGCGCAAATTTCAGCGTCGCTAGCTAAACCAACTTTTTCATCTCGCCCCCACACCTGTAGAAATCTGCTCGCTTTTATTCCTCTCCAATTTTCCAAGCTAATTCAACTTCTCCTCCCCTCACACGATAACCTGCCCTGACTTTGCTACAATCCACAATACTACTCTCTCCTCTGCACTTGACACTTCTGCGCCTCACCAACTACGCAAAACCTCACGTCGTCCGTTACAACACTGGCACTCTCAGCAAACGCGCTATTTGCAAAAATACTCAAGCACTGCTTAGCGTGCTTGAGGAAATCTCGCTCTCAACCTGATTTCATCAACTACACGTTCATTCTTCTTTCATACACATCTGCCCTTCACTTAGACAAGCAAACCTACTTCTCATGTGTACTCTCTCCTCTACCCACCTGCACCAACACCATTGTCTGTCTTTAATGCTCAAGACCTGGCAGACTACTCTCTAAACAAAACGCATACTATCTTAGCAACAACTCTACACAAGCCTGCACTATTAAATATTCCCATCTCCTCCCCCAGTCGCCTCCTCTGCCACTCTACACATCTTACCCCCAGCAACTGAGAATGAAGTGGGTTCCTTACTGTCTTCCTCGTGCCTCACTACCTGCCTGACCCTATCCCTTCACATCTAATACCTTCTCAGTCTCCACCCTAACATCTTCAACCTATCCCTTTCTACCGGGTTTATACCCGACTTCTTTCAATCATGCAAAGATGACTCCCATACTAAAAAAAACAACAACAAAAAAAAAACACACCACACCTTTCGACCCTAATTCTCCTGCAAACTACCGTCCCATATCACTGCTTCCACTAACTTTACATCTCCTGGAACAACTAGTTTACAGTCACCTAACCAACTTCTCCTCCAACTCCTTGCTTGACCGCCTGCAATCTGACTTCCACCCCCCAACACTCAACTGAGATCAGGGTGGATAAAAATCAATGATGATTTTTATTTATTTTTGTTATGATTTTTTTATTTAAATCAGATTTTTTTTATTTATTTTTTTTTAAATATGAGGTTTTTTTAACCCCTTAGTGACCAGACCATTCCCCCCCCCCCCCCCAATTTCTTACGGTTAAGGACCAAGGCTATTTTTACATGTCTGCAGTGTTTGTGTTTAGCTGAAATTTTCCTCTTACTCATTTACTGTACCCAGACATATACCGTTTTTCGCGCAATTAATGGACTTTCTAAAGATACCATTATTTTAATATCATAATTTACAATAAAACTTTTTTATAAAATATGATGGGGGGGGGGGGGCTTTTTCTAATTTTGACCCCCAAAATCTGTTACACATCTACAACCACCAAAAAACACCCATGCTAAATAGTTTATAAATTTTGTCCTGAGTTTAGAAATATCCAATGTTTACATGTTCTTTGCAAGTTACAGGGCTATAAGTACAAGTGGCACTTTGCTATTTCCAAACCATTTTTTTTTTTTTCAAAATTAGCGAGTTACATTCTAACACTGATATCTGTCAGGAATCCCTGAACATCCCTTGACAAGACATATTTTTTTAGTAGACAACCCAAAGTATTGATCTAGGCCCATTTTGGTATATTTCATGCCACCATTTCACTGCCAAATGCGATCAAATTTAAACAAATCGTTCACTTTTTCACTAACTTTAGGTTTCTCACTGAAATGATTTACAAACAGCTTATGCAATTATGGCACAAAATGGTTGTAAATGCTTCTCTGGGATCCCATTTGTTCAGAAATAGCAGACATTTATGACTTTGGCATTACTTTTTGGTAATTAGAAGGCCGCTAAATGATGCTGCGCACTACACTTTAATTATGCCCATCAGTGAAGGAGTTAATTTTAGCTTTAGTGTAGAGATCAGCCTCCCACCTGACACATCCCACCCCCTGATCCCTCCCTGACCCCCGCAAACAGGTCTCTTCCCTCCCCCACAATTGTCACCGCCATCTTATGTATTGGCGGAAAGTCTGCTAGCACTAAAATAAGAGTCTCTCTCTATTAAAACTTATTCTGCAGTGTTGGATCCCCCTTAGCCCCCAACCTTTCTGACCCCCCCCCCCCCCCAAACAGCTCTCTAACCCTCCCTCATCTACCTATTTGCCGCCATTTTGGGTACTGGCAGTACCAAGTAAAATTGGGCCACTTAAAAAAAAAAAAAAAAAAATGAAACCGTTTTTTCCCCGTAGTGTAGCTGGACCCCTCAATACCCTCCCCCTCCCAAATCTTATTTCACTATGTTCCATAGTGTAGCGGTCTCACCCGCTTCCGCCACATCACACACACACTCCCGGACCACACAACCGAAGTCCATCAGCGATCGGAAGTCCACCAGCTATGGCTCCCACCCACCAACGATCGGCACCATCGCTGGCTGATGCAGAGAGGGTTACAAAGTGGCTCTCTCTGCATCGGATGCTTAAAAAAAGTTATTGCATGATGCCTCAATATCGAGGCATCACTGCAATAACCTGAAAGCGACTGGAAGCGATCGTGCTTGAAAACACTGAGGACGTGCAGTACCCGTTTTTTTAGGATGTACCCTGCACGTCCTTGGTCATTAAAAGGGACACTGAACCCATTTTTTTTTTCTTTTTGATTCAGATAGAGCATGCAATTTTAAACAACTTTCTAATTTACTACTATTAGCAAAATGTTTTCAATCTTTTGGTATTTTTATTTGAAAAGCAAGAATGTAAGTTTAGATGCCGGCCCATTCTGGTGAACAACCTGGGTTGTTCTTGCTGATTGGTGGATACATTCATCCACCAATAAACAAGTGCTGTCCAAGGTTCTGGACTTTCTTTTTCAAATAAAGATGGCAAAAGAACGAAGAAAAATTAATAGGAGTAAATTAGAAAGTTACTTAAAATTCCATGCTCTGTCTGAGTTACGAAAGAAAAAAAATTGGGTTCAGTGTCCCTTTAAGGGTTTAATAAATGCTTTTTGAGGGGGAAAAAAAAAATTCTATCTAAAGATGGTTTCTTTTTAAAATACATTATAATCTAAACTGTTATTCATCCTGAAATATAGATTGCTTTTTAAATTATATAGCAAGATGCTGTGTTTTCATGGCTTTAATGTTTATCCTTTTTGGTAAATTAATTTAATTAATACACACACAATGTCATGCTCTCCCAGAAGTTTCTGACAGATTATTTTGTGCAATTTTTCTAACGTAAAGATATTATAACGTTATTGGCATTCTAGTTCTCAAAATTTTGAATTTGTATCTGCAGAAATAACTTGCCCGTTCACAGCAAAAATGCAATAAAGTTAACATACAGAGTTGAGAAATGGATCTTTAAAGGGTCATAACCATGAAAGAAAACTAAACTTATACGTTTCAGAGAGAGAATATAACTTTCAGATTTACTTCTATTATCAAATGTGTTTTATTTCTCTTGGTATCCTTTGTTGAAGGAGAACAATGCTCTTCTGGGGGCTAGCTGAAAATATTGGGTGAGACAGTGACAATCAAATAGCTCACAGTAGTGCATTGCTTCTGAGCCTACCTATATATGCTTTTCAACAATGGATAACAAAAAAACAAAGCAAATTTGATAAGTGAAAATTAATTTGAAAATTAATAAAAACTGCATGTTCTTTCTTAATCATGAAACTGCAAATCTATGTACACAGAATCAACCCATACTAAGCTTTAAGAAGCTCACTGAACAGAAAATTGTTTAAGTGGAATAGTCCTGCACAGGTACCTAAGTGTGAGGAAGGAGGGGCAAGCATTAAAAAAGTAAATATCTTTTTGTTTTAGTTAAATAAAACTAAATTCTTATTATTAAAAAGGGACACTAAACCTAAACTTTTTCTTTCATGATTCAGACAGAGCATTCAATTTTAAGCAACTTTCTAATTTACTCCTATCATCAATACCTTTGTTCTCTTGCTATCTTTATTTGAAAAAAGAAGGCATCTAAGCTAAAGAGCCCGCCAATTTTTGGTTCAGAGCCTGGACAGCACTTGTTTATTGGTGGGTTCATTTAGCCTCCAATTAGCAAGCACAACCCAGGTTGTGAACCAAAAATGGGCCAGCTTCTAAACTTACATTCTTGCTTTTCAAATAAAGATAGCAAAAGAAAGAAAAATTAATAGGAGTAAATTAGAAAGTTGCATGCTCTATCTGAATCATAAAAGAAAAAAATTGGTTTCAGTGTCCTTTTAAGGAAATATCTTTTTCTCCTTCCAATAAAGTACTGCTGACACAATGAAATATGAATGGAGTAACCTATTTTTTGGGCATGGCTTCTAGCTATTGTGTTTTTGGCATTTAGATTTAGAAGTTCATTCATAGGTCTACTTCAGAAGGATTGCAGAAAGAAATGGAACAGTACCACCCTCATGTAACATGTCAGAAATTACTTTAAACACGGTTATCCAACTTTCATTAGTGTTAAAAGGCCAGTAAACCTAGCAAATGTTATATAAATTCTGTACATAGTGCAGAATTATATAACATTAGCTTAGTGCCAGGTTTCTAAAGCAAATTGTTAGATAGATATTTAGCAAAGACAGAACACCGCTCTTGGCTCTACTGATCGGGTCTGTTTTCTTCTGCTAAGCACATTGCGGGCCCGCTGTCTAGTCACAGCGCGCCCGATCGTGCTATTAAAATCAATATAGCTCACTCCCGCTCTGGTCTGGTAGCATCAGTGTGCTACTTTGAGTTTAATAGCACGATCGGGCCGTCTGCGATTGGACAGATGCGCTTAGCAAAAGAAAACAGACCCGCTCAGTAGAGCCGGGAGCGGCGTTCTGTTTTATTTGCTAAATATCTAAAAATTTGCTTTGGAAACCAGGCGCTAAGCTAATGTTATACAATTCTGCACTATGTGCAGAATTTATATAACATTATTTGCTAGATTTACTGGCCCTTTAAGTGAAAACTAAGTTTGACAGAAACATAGAACCATGATGCAAATAAAGCAGTTTTAAAAGAAGGACATTGTATCATTTAAATTTTTAAAACAAAACGTATTTTTTATGCATTGAATGCGTGCAAAAGTGAAAATTTTAGTAAAGCAAATGAGAAGCAAGCATACATCTTTATGCTCTAATCATTAGTCATTATCTGGTTCACAAAGGAGGCATTCCAGGAGTTTAAAGGGACAGTCTCCTTGAAATGTTTTACTGTTTAAAAAGATAAAAAAAAATCCCTTATAACCCATTTTCCAGTTTGCATAACCAATACTGTTATATTCATACACTTTTAACCTCTGTGAGTACCTTGTATCTAAGCATCTACAGACTGCCCGCTTATCACAGTGCTTTTAACAAACTTGCTTTCAGACAGTTAGTGATGACTCCTGCATAACTCAATGGGATTGAGCACATTAACTAGCACTGTCTAGCTGTGAAAAGCTAATAAAATGCACTGAGATAAGAGGTGGCCTTCGATGGCTTAGAAATCAGCATATGAGCCTACCTAGGTTTAGCCTTCAACAAAGAAGGCCAAAAGAAAAAAGTAAATTTGATGATAAAAGTAAATTAGAAACTTGTTCAAAGTTACATGTTCTATCTGAAGTTTAATTTTTACTTTATTGTCCCATTAACACTGAAAATACATTTAACCTAAGAGCATTGTATTTATAAACTAGAACGTACCTTTAAATGGGTTATGCTTCTTTCCTCTATAATAGTGGGCTTACTTATATACAATTTTGATTATGTAGGTGCCTTGATTTCTAGATAGAGTGTCTCTTGAACACTTTTAATGAAATTAAAAATAAGTTAAAATAGTTACATCAACATCGAAATTTTAATCTTCAGGTTTAGAATTTTCCGTATATCAAACTGCTCAAGATTTAGGCAAAACTTGAATTAAGCTACTGCAAAATCTATGCAAAACTTTCTCCAATTGTTTTGCTAAATATTGGGAGTACAAATATTTTCATCCCAAGAAAGTTGATTAAAGAGGACACATTACTTCTGCAGCAGCCACTAATAATTTTACTACCTTCTAAGAAGAGACTTGAATTAACCTTCTAATCTGAAGTCTGGGATTCAATCTGGTGATGGAGGATTGAAGTTGAAGAATTCTGAATGCATTAACATACAAATATAGCAAAACAACAGGACTTCTTGTTTTTAGGTTGAAGTTAACAAGCTGAATTGCATCCACTCCCTAGTGTCTATCGGAAAACTAGGAATCAGACCTGCAGCCATTATGGTAAAAGCCATATAAACTGAGCATTCATATGGCCTATGTGATGAGAAGTGCCCCTGTGTATGTGCACACACATGCAGTAACTTCTCTCCAGTAGGGAACCCTATAGTTGTGGAGAACACACTGAAGATGTCTACTAATCATCTTGTAAGAACCCCTTTTGCTAGCTTCAGTTCTTTCTGGCATTACCAAACTTTAAACTCCTAAATGTATACTTCCCCCACCTAAATATCATCAATCCACAAGGTAGAAGAGAGGGGTTCAATCCAGTGTAGCCTAAAATGGAAAGAACTAAAAATAAGAGGCTCAGTAAAGGAAGTAAAAAGTGGAGCAGCCAAATCTGTTCATTACCACTTTTAGACATGGGATCTATCACTGATATTTAAGGCCCTCAACGGCACCGCTCCCCCCTAGATCTCAGACCTTGTCTCCAGATATTATCCCTCCCGTCTCCTTCACTCTACTCATGACCTCCTCAAATGCCTCTCTAGAGGACTTCTGCAGACTGGACCCTATTTTGTGGAACTCTTCCTCGCTCCTCAAGACTGTCCCCTAGTTTTGAACGTTTAAAGCTCTCTTCAAAGACTCTACTGTTCAGGGATGCATAAAATATATGCAAATCTTAACTAACCTCAGTCCTCCCCTCCTTTTTTATCCTTATGAACCCCTTAGCATGCAAGCTCAGCTATTTGTAGATTACCTGCTTATTTACCAAAGAAATCTTGACAGGGCCCTCTACATGTTACCTTGCATATCATATCTGTTTATATCTCTATGGAATCTGTTGGCGCTCTCCAAATAACTGAATAATAATAAAATCATCTATACCTCACACTTACTTAAAGGGACAGTATACTCAAATATGTTCTACCCTTTAAAGGGACACTGAAACCAAATTTTTTTGTTTTGTAATTCAGAAAGAGCATGCAATTTTAAGCAACTTTCTAATTTACTCATTATCAATTTTTCTTCGTTCTCTTGCTATCATTATTTGAAAAAGAAGGCATCTAAGCTTTTTTTTGGTTTCAGTACTCTGGACAGCACTTTTTATTGGTGGATGAATTTATCCACCAATCAGCAAGGACAACCTAGGTTGTTCACCAAAAATGGGCCGGCATCTAAACTTACATTCTTGCATTTCAAATAAAGATACCAAGAGAATGAAGAAAATTTGATAATAGGAATAAATTAGAAAGTTGCTTAAAATTGCATGTTGAATCTGAATCACAAAAGAAAATTTTTGGGTACAGTGTCCCTTTAATTTGTTCCCAATGATCCACTGTACCTGCTGGAGTGTATTAAATTGTTTACAAGTATTTTATTACCCTTATATTGGCATTTGAAATAGTTTATTAAGCCTGTGGTATCCCCACTTATTCTGAAAGTTTTTGGCCTCCAGGGCAAGCTGTGTAAACACAGCCAGCAGAAGAAATTACACTCCCAGTGGGGTATAGAAGAGATAATGTAATAAAATGCTAATTCTCCATTGTTCTCTCCAAGTATTGGTGATTGGTTTACGGACAGATATAAGATAAAGAAGCAGGTATATGTACACAATGTGATAACCAACAAGCTCAACCCATATTATTAGGTTGTGGCTTCAAAACACAAAATCAGCTAATTTATATAAACAAATAAGCCTTAAAAAGCAAATCTCATACATTTTAGGAAACAGATTAAGGGAAAAACAATTTTACAGTATACTGTCCCTTTAAAACAGAAAATTGCATTCTTCTGATTTGTTATAGATAAGTCAACTAATGAAGTCATAACTAGAGAGGTCTTCTCAGTGGAAAAATTGTACTTGCACCTTCCACATGATACACGTCAATCTCACCTTCCATAAAGTACTCATAAAAATGGTTGGAAAAAGCTCACTAATAATTACCATTAGGAGGTAAGAAAATGTACTAGTTAGATCCTTACTCATCCACAACTATTTCTTACTGGTCCATCCCTAGTGAATTTTCCATTTGAGTTCATACAGCATCTGCACCTTACAAAGAAAGGTCTCACAGAAAGTTTATCAAAAATAAAAATACAACCAGGCATGTCCCTTAAGTAGCCCCATACCTTACTACAGGAATTGTATTAAAGGGACATTAAACACTAAGTAAATACTAGATAGAATGACGCACTCAAAGAACAGATTAGTCTGAGAATAACATGTAGATGCATTTTTTAAAGTTTCATTAGCAGTTAAAATATTAACACACTAAGTGTAAAGTTTTAGTGTCTATAAAACAATTGGAGTTGCCATATTGTTACTTAGGTTATCGTCTCTACAGTGGTCAATTAGGGACAGTTATAATTAGGTCACTAGAGAGTGCAGCCAATGGTTGTGAAATATAACTGTGTTCTGCACTTCCATTTCTAAGAGGAACAGAAAAGCTCACAATTTCAGAATGGAATTACAGTAAAAGGGGACAAAAATATTTTAGAGGGTTATATGATTTATTATTTTATAATAAATTCTCAAAGTGTTTAACGTCCCTTTAAGAGCAGACAGCACTGTCCGTTTTCATACCACACACAACCAGACATAGCTCTCAGCTCCCATATCGCACAGCCAGACAGGTATTAGCCAATAGTGGTTTCACTTTCCATTAACTGTCTTCCCTGCCATACAATATATTATCACCTCCTCCATGCAACACGTTCCCCGTGGTATACACGGCTGACAGCTGTCTCTGCCCCTCTTCCTCGCAACTGTCTATGCAACATATCACGGACTGGGCGATCATAGAAATGTCACCCTGCCTCTTCTATAAAGCCCGGGCCTTCCTCTCGCATGCATCCCTTTGCAGTTGCTACCTGCGCTGAAGTGTAAGCCCCTCAATGCCTCCTCAACTCCATGTCGGGGCCTCCGCCCCTCTCTCCATACGGTCCTCGAGATACGCTTTATCCCTTGCAGATTCGGTTTATCCAAGTACTAATCTCTTCGACATAAAAATTCCCCAGGCCTTAACTCACGGATTTCCGGCCCTCGAAACCGAGCCGGACCGTGTATTACAGACAACACGACCAAAACCCCGCCCACAATAACAAACTGGGTCAAAATTGCGCATGTGCATCAGGGTGAAAGCTCAAACTCCACCCACATTGTGAAGAACTGAAGAATCAAACCTGCGTGCGCTGCGCAGTAGAATTAAGTGTGTAGTGCGCACGCGTGCTGGGAGGGGCTGTAGCACTAGCACTAGCCAACAGGCCCGGGTGTGAAGAACGCATGCCTAAATCCTTATAACTAAGCAGTAAGGCGCTCTACGTAAACCGTAGTTAACCTGTTTAATAAAGACAGTGATTTGCATTGCAATACTTTGTTTTATTTTTTTTAACGTGCACGGACTATTTTCGGTTCAGCATATACAACGTAAAAAAATAACTATTATATGTCTGGAAGGGTTAATGGATATAAATATTAGTGGTTGGTAAGTGTGGTCACGTTTTACTCTTAAAGAGACAGTCTACACTAGATGTTTTATTGTTTAAAAAGATAGATAATCCCTTTATTACCCATTCCCCAGTTTTGCATAACCAACACAGTAATATTAATATATATTCACCTCTGTAATTACCTTGTATCTAAGCCTCTGCAGACTGCCCCCTTATCTCAGTGCTTTTGACAGACATACAGTTTAGCCAATCAGTGCAAACTCCTAAATAACTACACGGTAGTGAGCACGATGTTATCTATATAACACACATGAACTAGTACTGTCAAAAACTTTCAAAATGTTCTGAGCTAAGAGGCGGTTTTAAATGGTTTAATAATCAGTTTGACCCTACCTAGGTTTAGCTTTTCAAAATGCCATATCTGAATCATGAAAGTTTAATTTTGACTAGACTGTCCCTTTAACAACACAGGCAGTGACACACGTGCTTGCGGTCTGTGAAGTTATGCAACATGTTCAAAGATATTGCACGTTATATTTCATGTGACCTCAATCTATCCAATTTGTACCCTGTGTGATTAAATCATAGATAAAAATCTACCCATTTGATTTTGTTACATTTGTGCTGCAAAAATAATTGTGCCGATTTGGTTTCAGAGGTATTACACATTATATTTTAGGCCATATGACCTCAATCTCTGCCCACTTTGTACCCCACATAATTAAATCATAAATAAAATATACCATTCGTTTGTGCTGAAAAAATGAATAATTAGGCTGATTTGGTTTCGGAGATATTACACATTTTAGTTTAGCCCATCTTACCTCAATAAACTTCCACGTTGCTCCCAAATGTAATTAAATCATGAATACAAATATGCTATTGGTATGTGCTGCTTTGAGATATCATACTTTATATTTTAATCCATGTAACCTCAATCTCCGCCCACTTTGCACTCCAATATACCATTAATTTATGCCACCAAAGTGAACATTTTTCCATTTTGATTTTTGAGATATGGCTCTTTATTTTCAATGTAACCTCAATCTCCACCCACTTTGCATTCATTGGTGCTTATTAGCATGTGCTGCTACCTAGGTTCTGAACCAAAGATGGGCCGGCTCCTAAATTGATAATAGGAGTAAATTAGAAATTTGCTTAAAATTGCATGCTCTATATGAATCATGAAAGAGAGAATCTGGGTTCTGTATCCTTTTAAACCTCATAAACCCTGTATATGCTATATTAACCCCTTTGTTGCTATGTTAATGTCAACTTGCCCAATATAAACTTCCAGTTTCTGGTTAAAAAGGCAAACCAGCACTCCAGCAAGTTTTCTTGATAACCCATGATACTTTTAGGCCAGCATAGTTTACCCAGTGATGGAATACTCTAACCGCTAGATTTAGAGTTCTGCGGCCAAAGGGGTGCGTTAGCTACGCATGTTTTTTCCCCCCCGCAACCTTTTAAATACCGCTGGTATTTAGAGTTCACAGAAGGGCTGCTTTAGGCTCCAAAAAGGGAGCGTAGAGCATAATTTACCGCCACTGCAACTCTAAATACCAGCGGTGCTTACGGACGCGGCCAGCTTCAAAAACGTACTCGTGCACGATTCCCCCATAGGAAACAATGGGGCCGTTTGAGCTTGAAAAAAATCTAACACCTGCAAAAAAGCAGCGTTCAGCTCCTAACGCAGCCCCATTGTTTCCTATGGGGAAACACTTCCTAAGTCTGCACCTAACACCCTAACATGTACCCCGAGTCTAAACACCCCTAATCTTACACTTATTAACCCCTAAACTGCCACCCCCGCTATTGCTGACCCCTGCATATTATTATTAACCCCTAATCTGCCGCTCCGTACACCGCCGCAACCTACATTATCCCTATGTACCCCTAATCTGCTGCCCCTAACACCGCCGACCCCTATATTATATTTATTAACCCCTAATCCGCCGCCCCCAACGTCGCCGCCACCTACCTACAATTATTAACCCCTAATCTGCCGACCGGACCTCACCGCTATTCTAATAAATTTATTAACCCCTAAAGCTAAGTCTAACACTAACACCCCCCTAAGTTAAATATAATTTTTATCTAACGAAATAAATTAACTCTTATTAAATAAATTATTCCTATTTAAAGCTAAATACTTACCTGTAAAATAAACCCTAATATAGCTACAATATAAATTAGAATTATATTGTAGCTATTGTAGGATTTATATTTATTTTACAGGCAACTTTGTATTTATTTTAACCAGGTACAATAGCTATTAAATAGTTAATAACTATTTAATAGCTACCTAGTTAAAATAATTACAAAATTACCTGTAAAATAAATCCTAACCTAAGTTGCAATTAAACCTAACACTACACTATCAATAAATTAATTAAATAAAATACCTACAATTATCTACAATTAAATCTAACACTACACTATCAATAAATTAATTACATACAAATACCTACAAATAAATACAATTAAATAAACTAACTAAAGTACAAAAAATAAAAAAAGAACTAAGTTACAAAAAATAAAAAAATAATTTACAAACATTAGAAAAATATTACAACAATTTTAAGCTAACTACACCTACTCTAAGCCCCCTAATAAAATAACAAAGCCCCCAAAATAAAAAAGGCCCTACCCTATTCTAAAATACAAATAGAAAAGCTCTTTTACCTTACCAGCCCTTAAAAGGGCCTTTTGCGGGGCATGCCCCAAAGAATTCTGCTCTTTTGCCTGTAAAAAAAAAACATACAATACCCCCCCAACATTACAACCCACCACCCACATACCCCTAATCTAACCCAAACCCCCCTTAAATAAACCTAACACTAAGCCCCTGAAGATCTCCCTACCTTATCTTCACCACGCCGGGTATCACCGATCCGTCCAGAAGAGGCTCCGAAATCTTCATCCAAGCACAAGCGGGGGCTGAAGAGGTCCATCATCGGGCTGAAGAGGTCCATCATCCGGCTGAAGAGGTCCATCATCCGGCTGAAGTCTTGATCCAAGCGGGGGCTGAAGAGATCCATCATCCGGCTGAAGTCTTGATCTAAGCGGGGGGCTGAAGAGATCCATCATCCGGCTGAAGTCTTCTATCAAGCGGCATCTTCAATCTTTCTTCCGGATCCATCTTCATCCCGCCGACGCGGAACATCCATCCTGGCCGACGACTTCCCGAAGAATGACGGTTCCTTTAAATGACGTCATCCAAGATGGCGTCCCTCGAATTCCGATTGGCTGATAGGATTCTATCAGCCAATCGGAATTAAGGTAGGAAAATTCTGATTGGCTTATCCAATCAGCCAATCATATTGAGCTCGCATTCTATTGGCTGTTCCGATCAGCCAATAGAATGCAAGCTCAATCTGATTGGATCAGCCAATCGGATTGAACTTGAATCTGATTGGCTGATTCCATCAGCCAATCAGAATTTTCCTACCTTAATTCCGATTGGCTGATAGAATCCTATCAGCCAATCGGAATTCGAGGGACACCATCTTGGATGACGTCCCTTAAAGGAACCGTCATTCGTCAGGAAGTCGTCGGCCAGGATGGATGTTCCGCGTCGGCGGGATGAACATGGATCCGGAAGAAAGAAGATTGAAGATGCCGCTTGATAGAAGACTTCAGCCGGATGATGGATCTCTTCAGCCCCCGATTGGATCAAGACTTCAGCCGGATGATGGATCTCTTCAGCCCCCGCTTGGATCAAGACTTCAGTCCGATGATGGACCTCTTCAGCCGGATGATGGACCTCTTCAGCCCCCATTTGTGCTTGGATGAAGATTTCGGAGCCTCTTCTGGACGGATCGGTGATACCCGGCGTGGTGAAGATAAGGTAGGGAGATCTTCAGGGGCTTAGTGTTCGGTTTATTTAAGGGGGATTTGGGTTAAATTAGGGGTATGTGGGTGGTGGGTTGTAATGTTGGGGGGTATTGTATGTTTTTTTTTACAGGCAAAAGAGCAGAATTCTTTGGGGCATGCCCCGCAAAAGGCCCTTTTAAGGGCTGGTAAGGTAAAAGAGCTTTTCTATTTGTATTTTAGAATAGGGTAGGGCATTTTTTTATTTTGGGGGGCTTTGTTATTTTATTAGGGGGATTAGAGTAGGTGTAATTAGCTTAAAATTGTTGTAATATTTTTCTAATGTTTGTAAATTATTTTTTTATTTTTTGTAACTTAGTTCTTTTTTATTTTTTGTACTTTAGTTAGTTTATTTAATTGTATTTATTTGTAGGTATTTGTATGTAATTAATTTATTGATAGTGTAGTGTTAGGTTTAATTGTAGATAATTGTAGGTATTTTATTTAATTAATTTATTGATAGTGTAGTGTTAGGTTTAATTGTAACTTAGGTTAGGATTTATTTTACAGGTAATTTTGTAATTATTTTAACTAGGTAGCTATTAAATAGTTATTAACTATTTAATAGCTATTGTACCTGGTTAAAATAAATACAAAGTTGCCTGTAAAATAAATATTAATCCTAAAATAGCTACAATATAATTATAATTTATATTGTAGCTATATTAGGGTTTATTTTACGGGTAAGTATTTAGCTTTAAATAGGAATAATTTATTTAATAAGAAATAATTTATTTCGTTAGATAAAAATTATATTTAACTTAGGGGGGTGTTAGGGTTAGGGTTAGACTTAGCTTTAGGAGTTAATAAATTTATTAGAGTAGCGGTGAGGTCCGGTCGGCAGATTAGGGGTTAATACTTGAAGTTAGGTGTCAGTGATGTTAGGGAGGGCAGATTAGGGCTTAATACTATTTATTATAGGGTTATTGAGGCGGGAGTGAGGCGGATTAGGGGTTAATAACTTTATTATAGTAGCGGTGAGGTCCGGTCGGCAGATTAGGGGTTAATAATTGTAGGTAGGGGGCGGCAGATTAGGGGTTAATAAATATTATGTAGGGGTCGGTGGTGTTAGGGGCAGCAGATTAGGGGTACATAGGGATAATGTAGGTTGCAGCGGTGTGCGGTCGGCAGATTAGGGGTTAAAAAATTTTATTAGAGTGGCGGCGATGTGGGGGGGCCTCGGTTTAGGGGTACATAGGTAGTTTATGGGTGTTAGTGTACTTTAGAGCACAGTAGTTAAGAGCTTTATGAACTGGCGTTAGCCCAGAAAGCTCTTAACTCCTGGCTTTTCTCTGCGGCATGAGTCTTGTCCTTAGATTTCTAACGCTCACTTCAGCCAAGACTCTAAATACCAGCGTTAGAAAGATCCCATTGAAAAGATAGGATAAGCAAATGGCGTTAGGGGATCTGCGGTATGGAAAAGTCGCGACTGACTCTAAATACCAGCGGTAGCCCAAAACCAGCGTTAGGAGCCCCTAACACTGGTTTTGACAGCTAACGCAGAACTATAAATCTAGGCGTTAATTTGTAAAAGTTTAGAAATATCAAATTTAAAACACACTTTATTGCCAGTCAAGTGACTGCATGGTCGACACAAGCAAGGGGGGTGACTTCATATTTCATCTCTCCCCTACCCCACACTGACCTTGCATCCCTGGTGGTGTAGGGCTCCAACAACCCAAAGGGCAGGAAAGGACCACAGGGCTTAAGAGAGTTGGATGGATTGGTTGGAATTCAAACACCTTGTTCCAATGTAAACAAATTGAAATTGATCGTGAGATTTCAATGATGGGATCGGGTCAGGGAGATGAGCCAACAACACTAGGCATGCCCACCAGGCCCAAATCTTATTCAGGAAGCGCCATTGGCTTCAGCACAGCTAAATGGCTCGGACGTTCCATCCTGTCCTAACGGCGCTAAAGCCGAGCGCAGTACTGAAGGCATGGGACGTCATAACGTCGGGAAAGGGTTAATAAAACATTAAAAAAACAAAATAATCACAATAAAATCTCAAGTTTGATTAAAAGTGGCTGATCCAACTTTCAAAATACAAAACTTGACAAGATATAAACGTAATACGTGCACTGAGAAAGCTGACTAAAAAGCAGTCCCAGGTATCAAGCAGTGCAAACACGGAAGACCAGTCAGCTGTATCCCAGAATTCACTGTGTTGTCTATGTTTGCCCTGCTTCATACTTAGGGCTGCTTTTCAGTCAAACGTTTTCTCAGTGCAACTATTTCTTTTATATTTTGTCAACTTTTGTATTTTTAAAGTTGTATTCCCCACTTTTAAGCAAACTTGAGATTTTATTGTGATTGTTTTTTTATGTTTTATTAAACCAACTATATTTCAGATATTTGGTTAATCTGTGTTTTGATTCAGTGTGGTTTTTCACTTTTTCTTGTAAAAAGGTGAATTTTATTGACAGCCAGCACAAATGCAGCACAAACCAATGGTATTGTTTTATTTAAAAGTCAGCCCCAGTACAGAAATGCACTACTGGGAGCTAGCTGAACACATCTGGTGAGCCAATAATGAGAGACATATTATGTAGTGACCAACCACCCAGTAGTGCATTGCTCTTGGTGAGGATATTCACATATGCATTTAAAAAAAGAATAACGAAAATAAATTAAATGTTATAATAGACTTATATTTAAAATTGTCTATCTAAATCACGAAAGTTTAATTCTTACTTTCACGTCCTTTAATATACTCCAGCAGATAAACTAGATCAGTGATTTTTAACCTTTTTTTTGCCGTGGCACACTTTTTTACATTAAAAAATCCTGTGGCACACCACCATCCCAAAATTTAAAAAAAATCACACATTGTAGCCTAATACAGCATATATATACACATATACACAAACATACACATACTGTATGTATTGTTCTGTTATGCCATGCCTCCTACAAACTACCCCTGCACTGGGAGTAAAAAACAAGCAAAGTTTAAAAAATATGTCACACTGTTGTCAGTCTGCCGTGGCACACCTGAGGATCTCTCACGGCACACTAGTGTGCCACGGCACACTGGTTGAAAAACACTGAACTAGATCATTGGGAACACATTAAATACATAACCTGCTAGTATTTCCAGGAGGCTTTATGGCATAGGGTGGTAAAGGGACTTTTGGACGGCGGCCCACTTGTGTTTTGTGTGTAGTCAGAGCGGTGTGGTGCAAGTCAGAGACACCTATGACAATCCGTCAAAATCCAGGATGATTAGAAGGTCTATAAATGAGAAAAAAAAATAACAGTCCCACTAGATAAAAAATAACCACTGACAACAATACAAATTACCTTATTTCTCTAAAAATACCCCTTGCACCAATATAAAGGGGCCTCATTTAAAAAAAGAAATACTCATTGACACAAGATCCAGGACAGTTAAAAGGTCTATAAATGACAGTCCCTTTAAATAAAAAATAACCACTGACATCAATACAAAGAGCCGTATTTCTCTTAAAATACCCCTTGCACCAATGTAAAGGGGCATCATGTAAAAAATAAATACCCACTTACACAAATCCAAAGGAGCTTTAGATTTGATTTAAATCAAATTAATTTCAATTATAAGTTAAATCACTAGTCCGTAACACAAGGTTTAAATCATGGTTTTCTACATAAAGGTTTCATTTTAAGAATAATAACTTTTCAGATTATTTTCCAGTTATATCAGAAAATGACAGATTTAGTTATATACCATTAGAAAAACACAGATATTTGCTTCTATTTAAAGGAGAGAGAGACTCAGAGGATATATTTCACTGTCATAACAAAAAAGGGATTTAAGCATTTATAACCAAACAATTATAAATCTGTAAACTGTATCATCTAATCGACTCTAGACAGAAGGTGCAAGCATAGATCTTCACGTATGGGTACTATGGTTGCATATAGCTACAGGGATTTGTAGTGTTACCCTCAACTAGAGGTGTTGTTTGGCCCCATATACACCACTATATGTCTTAAATATACTTAGATTTTGTAATAAACCTGCATAGATCCTCAAATTTATTATGGTGGAAGATTTTTGTGGCAACACAGAGCCACCCTCTGGTAGAGTTGTTGCAAGGTTTAGATAAATGTTTTTGTGGAAACATTCTTGTGGTTACATCTTATTTTGTTCCCATTCTATGCACTTTGTGAGCTGGCCAAGCTCTTTAAATTACTGATTTTTTTTAGTTGCATATTTGAACTGTACTTGTCTAGAGTTTATCAGATGCATGTTTACAGATTTTTTTTTCTTTTTTTGGTTATAAATAATAATCTTTTTTTTTGTATATGCTAAAATCCATGGCTTTTTTTGTGAGGGTGAAATATACTCTCTGAGTCTCTCTATCTCCTATAAATATAAGCAATTAACTTTTACAGGGTCTGCATATAATATAAAGTATAGCAACTTACTAGACTGAATTATCCAACTCCATGCCTCCAAAATAACAAAAATACAAAGATAGTTGTGAAATTATTGGCTGGTAAACTATCCAGACATCCCAACTCTCCCTGAAGTTCAGGGAGTCTCCCTGATTAATAACGGCTCCCTGATGCCAGCAAATGGAATGCAATCTCACTGAAACTCCAAGTACCATGATCCAATGTGGCCCAAATCCGGAAAAGTGTTTCTTTAAGTAATGCCTTTAGTTGCTGGGACGTTATAGAACTCTCAAAGCATGCATCAGTAACCAAAAAGCCCCCACTTATTCTAATAAAATAAAAACACAAATACTACCTTATTTACTGCACGTAATTAAACTTCGTATTCTAAAATATTTAAGCATTCAACAAGCATACAATCACTGGAAAATAGGTTTGTTGTATGTGATTGTGCAATAAAACTACTTTTTTTTATGTGACTTTAGTGGGAAGCTACTTTAATGATAAGTCTCTAACTTATTTCAGGTTTTAAGGTGTCCAGTATATAACTGGGAGGGGGGGTGGCGGTGCAGTAGCGGGTGAAGCCACCTCCCTGAAATGAATTTTTGCAGGTTAGGATGTCTGAACTATCTAAAGTTTAATAGGTTAATCATTCATATTTGATAAACTTTTCAGCTATACGTTATTGGAAGGAGAGAAAAATTAATTACCTTAATAATGACAATTGAATTAGTTTTATATAACTAAAGAAAAACAATCATTACCTTAACCCCTTTACGCCCAGCACAAGTGTTTAACATTTGAACAAAGTTCTGATGTCAACACTTGCTGCAAAAATGAAATCACGCAATCGTCAATGCGATTACTTGATTTACCGGCCGGGATTTAATCATGGGGGACTGCCCATGATTAAATGCTATGTTGCTAGGCACGCCTCCAGTCCAATCTTGCGATCATCAAAAAGAGGAGGCTGCAGGACACCTTATAAAGTAGGACAATCCATGCTGTTTTCTTTTGGTGTTAAAGCCTAGCACTGTTAGGACAGCATGGAATGTCCTAACGGTGTGAAGGGGTTAATAATAATTAAAATCGTTTTATTTAACTAAAACAATAACATTATAGGTTTCACTTTCATTATTACTGGCTGCTTGCCCTTCCATCCATAGGTCTTTGTGCAGGTCTATTCCACTCTAAACAATCTTCTATGCATTGAGCTTCTTGAAGCTTAGAAATGGGTCGATTCATTAAAGTGATGGTAAATCCAAGCATTTAACAAACTTTAGGATTTGCCATCAATAAAAATCAAGGGGAGTTTAATCAATCAGATCTAAAAAAAAGGGTGCTAAACTCACCATTTCTGTGCCGTTGCACAACACTAAACTCAGCCAATTGGCCGCCACCGGCACATTGGTCTCCTTCAATGAGGTGACGTATCCACCTCTGAACCAATAGCTGTGTGTGTCAACTGACAGGTCTCTGTATGCACGCACAGCTATTGGTTCAGAGGTGCAAGCGGCACCTCATTGGTAGAAGACCGATGTGCCGTGGGCGGCCAGAGCCGCTGAGTTTAGTGCTGTGCAACGGCACAGAAAGAGTTTAGCACCCTTTTTTTAGATCTGATCAATTAAAGTGAAGGTCAAGTCTGGGGTTGTTGGTAGCAGTATTCAATATGTTACCTAAAAACAGTATGAGGTTCATTCATCATATTATAGCTAAAATCAATTAAAAGTTTAAATTTTTACTTTTTATAACCTCTCCGTTTCAGCTGTATAATCCGCCCGTCATTGTGCCTTCCTTGATTGACATAGTGACGCTCCAATCGATTGTTTAACCCCGTGGCGTCCAGCCCCTTTTCAGTTTCGTCATCGAAACCTAATGCGCATGCGTGTTAATACATAGCGCGTCATCATCGGCATGCTCGTCCATGTTACGCGCATGCGTTGTCCGCATTGAATGCACAGCATCGCTCTCTCGCATCGTAGCAAATCAGCTGTTATCTGTAAGAACGCTACGCAAGTCTGTCAGTGACTCACTTGCAAGATCGCTCTGCACATTCGAAAAGTTTATTGTACAGTGTTTGTCATTACTGTCAGTATATCAATTCAAATGTATTTATAAACCTAATTTTTTTTCAATATATGTAAATATATGATAACATTTAAACGATTATTCTACATCTTATTTTTATCAAGCCTTTGTGTACTATTTTGAATAACAGCAGCAATTAAATAAATCTATATTGTAATCTAGTAAACTTTTATACATTTATATGAAATTGAATGTGTTATATATTAATGCAAATATATTTTTTATTTCATCTTTACTTTATTTATATAGTTACACTTTAGACATTTGACTTTATATATTCATGCTCCAGCTGTACATCGATATGTCTTCTTAGATGCTGGAGCATGAATATATAAAGTAAAATGTCTAAAGTGTAACTATATAAATAAAGTCAAAAGGAAATAAAATATATATTTGCATTAATACATAACACATTCAATTTCATATAAATGTATAAAAGTTTACTAGATTACAATATAGATTTATTTAATTGCTGCTGTTATTCAAAATAGTACACAAAGGCTTGATAAAAATACGATGTAGAATAATCGTTTAAATGTTATCATATATTTACATATATTGAAAAAAAATTAGGTTTATAAATACATTTGAATTGATATACTGACAGTAATGACAAACACTGTACAATAAACTTTCCGAATGGGCAGAGCGATCTTGCGAGTGAGTCACTGACAGACTTGCGTAGCAATGAATGCTACAAATTGTTTAGTTTACTGCATACACAGTTACGGCAGTTAATGAAACACATGCGCTATTGTGCTGACCATACGCATGCGCATTTCAAACATCACAAGGGTGCACGAGCGTAGTCCTCTTGTAATACACAAATCAACGTCATCAAAGCAGAATTAGGAAGTCTGGTATGGGCGGAGATAATTGCGGTAATGGAGGAACATTATAAATACATATTTTTGGAAAAGGGTTAGTTTTTTAAATATATAAAGTCAGCGATTTTAATGTTATAAACATAATCTTCAACATAATGTATTTAACAGCAGAAAAATTGACCTTCACTTTAAACTCCCCTTGATTTTTAGTGATGGTAAATCCTAGCGTTTGTTAAACGCTTGGATTTACCATCACTTTAAACTTTCATGATTCAGATAGAAAATGCAATTTTAAACAACCTCCCAATGTATGTCTATTATCTAATTTGCTTTGTTTTCTTAGTATTCTTTGTTTAAAAAACATACCTAGGAGCAGCAATGTGCTACTGTGAGCTGTTGATTAATGACTGCACATATAATTTACTCCTGTTATCATTTTTTCTTTGTTTTCTTGCTATCTTTATTTGAAAAAGCTGGAATCTAAGTTTAGCAGCCGGTACATTTCTGGTTCAGCCCTTGGGTAGCCTTGTTGATCAATGGCTACATTTCTGTTTCTCAACTTTGTATGTGTTCTCATAACATTTTTGCTGCGAAGATGGTACATTTTATTTCTGCAGACACACATTCAAATTTTGAAAACTACAAAACCAAGAATATGTGAAAATATCTTCTAGATTAAAAAAATGCACAAAATAATTTTACAGAAATCACTGGGAGGGCATGACCTTGTGATCGGATTAATAGAATTCTGTTACAAAAAAATAAATAAATAAACATTACAGCCATGAATATATATATATACTGTATATATATATATATATATATATATATATATCCTATTATATAAAAGGACAAGTGTGTATGTCCGAAGTTGTCATGAGACAGTAGAGACAGCACGAGGACAAACACACCTGGCCTTACCTGACAATCCATGCTGGTGTTTGTGGCGAAAGTGGGCGTGACCAGGTTGGAGCATGGGCGTGGCCGGGCATGGTTGCGGTGTGGCCTGGGGTGTGGTCGGCCGCGACAGAGAGGGGAGAGAAATAGAAAGAGAGGGGGAGAGAAAAAAAGAGATAGGAAAGAGCTAAAGAGAGGGAAGTGCAGAAGAGAGGGGGGAGAGAGAGCAAAAAAGAGGGGAAAGAGCAGAATAAAGGGAAGAGAAAGAAAAAGACAGGGAGAGAGAGAGCAAAAGAGAGGGGGGAGAGAGAGCAATAGAGGGGGGAGAGAGAAAAAGAGAGGGGGAGAGAGAGCAAAAGAGAGGGGGAGAGAGCAATAGAGAGGGGGGGAGAGAGAGCAAAAGAGAGGGATGGAGATGAGAGAGAGAGAGCAAAAGAGAGGGGAGAGAGAGAGCGCAAAAGAGAGGGGGGAGAGAGAGCGCAAAAGCATACCCCCCAACGTCCCGATTTTCGCGGGACAGTCCCGATTTTAGGGGTCTGTCTCCCTGTCCCGGGTTGATAGCCATCTGTCCCGATTTGCCCCATGCATTAAAATTTTTTTTTTTTTTTTTTTTTTTTTAATTCTATTGGGCCCATACTCAGAAGCAGCTGACTTTGCTCTGACAGGGTTTAGATACCTGTTAGATTCCCTGTGGAAAAGGAATGTTGTGTGGGTTATGCAGGAGTAAGAAGGCTGTATACACTCTGACCACAGGTAATGGTGACCTCTCTAACCTACCTGTGGTAGTGATGATGTCTAACCCCTGGTGATAATACTAGCATGCCTTCACTTTTATACAATTAGCAGTGCTAATACCAGGGTAACGAACAGTGGCAGCCGCAGACTGCCAGCTAATGTGCTTGCCAACCCCAGGACCCCACACAATGAATTACAGATACCCATATATGATGTAGTGTGTGTGTCTATCTGTATCCATAACTGTGTGTGTGTGTATCTGTATGTATAAGTTTATGCTATGTAGTGTATGTGTGTCTGCATGTATAAATGTAAGCTATGTAGTGTGTGTATATGTATCTGCATGTATAAGTGTGTATCTGCATGTATAAGTGTATGCTATGTAGTGTGTGTGTGTTTGCATGTATAAGTGTATACGTTGTAGTGTCTGTGTATCTGCATGTATAAGTGTATGCTGCATGTATAAGTGTATGCTATGTAATGTGTGTGTGTGTGTGTGTGTATCTGCATGTATAAGTGTATACTATGTAGTGTCTGTGTATCTGCATGTGTAAGTGTATGCTATGTAGTGTGTGTATCTGCATGTATAAGTGTATGCTATGTAGTATGCTACTATGCATTTTTGCTGACTTTAAAGGCCAGAATTTAGAATATTAATGGGGAATGCAGAGAGCAGTTTTAAAGAATGTATTATTAAATGTCCAATTAAGATAAAAATATTTAGCAATGTCTTTGCAAAGGCTAATTAAATACATAGCTCACATAGCCATACCAGTGGTTTGAGCTTGTGTTTGATTTGCTGCCTAAGTGTATTAAAATATATGACTTGTTTTAGAATTTTATTTATATTACTTTAAACTTATGATTTTTAAGCCCCGCCCACCACATTTCAATTTTTTGCCGGGGGGGGGGGGGTGTCCCTCTTTTGAATTTTGAAATGTTGGGAGGTATGCAAAAGAGAGGAGGAGAGAGAGAGCGCAAAAGAGAGGGGGGAGAGAGAGAGTGCAAAAGAGAGAGAGAACGCAAAAGATAGGGGGAGAAAGAGAGCATAAAAGAGAGGGGGGAGAGAGAGCGCAAAAGAGAGGGGGAGAGAGAGCAAAAAAGAGAGGGGGAGAGAAAGCGAGAGAGAGGGAGCAAAAGAGAGGGGGGAGAGAGCAAAAGAGAGGTGGAGCGAGAAAGAGCGCAAAAGAGAGGAATCTGTGGCCCTCTCTGCATCGACTAGCAATGGTGCCGATCGTTAGTGGGTGGGAGCCATTGCAGGGAGGTGGGTGGGCGACCCATCACTGGGGGAAATGCATCAGAGGGGGGCGGGATCGTGCACAGGGGCTTCAGGAGTGAGCACGGATGCGGGGCGCGCACACTGGGGCGGGAGCGGGTGGGACCACTACACTACGCAAAAGTGAAATTGATGGAGGGGGGATAAACATTATCCAAGGGATCGGGGAGGGGTGGGGCTAGGTTATGGAGGGGGAGCAGCTACACTATAGAAAAATTTAGACTTAAAAAAACAAACAAATAAAATGAATTATATGGCAAACTGGGTAATGCTGTGGTGTGGGGGATGGAAGAGAGCTGTTTGGGAGGGATCAGGGGGTGGAATGTGTCAGGTGGGAGGCTGATCTCTACACTAAAGCTAGAATTAACCCTACAAGCTCCCTAATTAACCCTTTCACTGCTGGGCATAATACAAGTGTTGTGCGCAGCGGCATTTAGTGGCCTTCTAATTACCAAAAAGCAATGCCAAAGTCATATATGTCTGCTATTTCTGAATAAAGGGGATCCCAGAGAAACATTTACAACCATTTGTGTCATGATTGCACTAGCACTAACTGTTTGTAAATAATTTCAGTGAGAAACCTAAAGTTTGTGAAAATGTTTGTGAAAAAATAAACATTTTTTTTTATTTGATCGCAGCAGTGAAATGGTGGCATGAAATATACCAAAATGGGCCTAGATCAATACTTTGGGTTGTCTACTAAAACATATATATATATATATATATATATATATATATATATAAATATCCAAAAAAGAGAGCACTCACCAGGACTTATACTTTAAAGCATTCACAGCTTTATTTTAACAAAGTGACGTTTCGAGGATTTTAACCTCGTCCTCAGACTTTACAATAGTGTACATACCTCAATTCTTTTAAACCCTCCACCGACTATCACCGCGATACCGGAAGTCACCCGGCGTCCTGTGCGCAAGACTGCGCATGTCAGAGCGTCGGCATGGCAACCGGCCGCGGTGTATACTAAAAACAAAAATGTGAATACCAAAGGTTACAATACAGAGCTGTTCAATTGTTACAATATTCTCAATGCACTTAACATTCTAACAATATCCATTATAAGAACTAGATAGTTACAACACTTAACATCCCTACGATGCGTGTAGATTACTGTGTCAAATTTACCTAACTATTTCAAAAACTGGGGATTGGTATAGACATGATATTGTATCAAATCTACCACCACGTGTGGCTATACTGGCTATCATAATGCAAATTATTGCTAACTTCAGGATAATACTCCCTAGACTTATGATATCACAAATAACAGTGCCAGTCCAGGTTGGTATTCAACCCTCCGGGCACCAAAGTGCCCAGATTGAAGATCCACCTGGACTCGCACTGCAACAGGAGTCTATCTCTATCTCCCCCTCTGGTTGGGGGTGGAATGTGATCAATGATCACATATCTCAGGTCAGCAACCGTATGGCCAGTCAGCGCAAAATGTCGTGCCACGGGTTGGTCTGACCCCTTGTTTTTTATAGCCAATCGAATGGCTGCACGATGATTGGCCATACGGGTGCGCAAGTCGTCGATAGTCTTCCCGACATAGAATAACCCACACGGACAGTGTAATAAATATACTATATGTGTCGTCGTGCAGGTTACTCTATGTCGGATCGTGTATCTGCGATTGGTGGTAGGATGAACAAAGAATTTTGCGTTAGACAAACCACTACATGTAGTGCAACCCGCACACTTATAACATCCAGGTTTTTTAGTCTGTAGCCAGTTAGATTTTTCGTAGCACAGTACAGGGTCAACCTTCACCAGAATGTCCCGTAGAGAACGTGATCTTCTGAAGCCTACTTGTGGGTATCTGGAACCCCTAAATGGCAGATTTTTATCACTTTCCACGATATTCCAGTTCTTTTTTACCAATTTTTGTAGGTTCTGCTTGTCTGTGGTGTAAGTGGTCGTAAGTATCATCCTACTCTCTTTATCCCCTTTTGGCACAGTTCTTAAAGCTGTATCCTGATCCATGGAGGTAAATTTCTTGAAGTGTTGGTTAATCTGTTTCTCTTGATAGCCCCTCTGTAAGAATCGTGCTTTCATTTCTATCAGCTGTTGTTGGGCATTACTCTGTTTGGTGTTATTGCGCATAACCCGCTTAAATTAAGAGATAGGTAAAGCCTTCTTAAGTGATGGAGGATGGCAGCTAGTAGCCTCCAACAATGAGTTCCTATCTGTCTCTTTTTGTACAAGGTTGTGCCCAACACACCGTCTTCCATAGAAATTCGCAGGTCGAGGAAATCTACTGATGTGGAACTTTTGGTCATCTTAAATTGTAGCTTTGGATTAATGGTGTTTAATATCCTATGCCAATCATCTAATTCTTCCTCCGTACCTGACCATAGAATGATCAAATCATCTATGTAGCGTTTGAAATATTTAATGTGTTGGTGTAGAAATAGATCCGTGTCTCGTTCTTCAAATTCTGCCATAAATAAATTGGCGTACGATGGGGCCATATTGGACCCCATCGCCGTCCCTTGTAGTTGCAAAAAGAACGATTTATCGAACTTGAAGTAGTTTCTACTGAGGCAAAGATCCAATAATTCCAGGATTAACTCTACTGGTGGTCCCACGTATGGGTATCGGTTCAATTGTTTGCGAACTGCCATCATCCCCTGTTCGTGTGGTATGGAAGTATAAAGACTAACCACATCCAATGTTGCCAATATGGTGGGTTGCTTGATAGTTGGAAATGATTTGATCTCTTTAATCAGACTAATCGAGTCTAACAGAAACGAAGGCATATTGCGGACACATGGTTGGAGTATACTATCCAGAAATACTGCTAACGGTTGTAAGAGGGATCCTATGGAGGACACGATAGGTCTGCCCGGTGGGCGATTTGGATGCTTATGGATCTTCGGCAGTGTATAGAAAGCTGGAACCCTTGGGAACTTTACTTCCATAAAGTTCCTTTCTTGTTTCGTCAACCATCCATTCCTAAATGCTCGATCCAAAACTTCATCTATCTGTTTCTTGAACAATATGGTAGGGTTGTAGGTCAATTGTTTGTATGTAGCCGTATCAGTCAGCTGAGAAAGTATCTCTTGCTGGTAGTAAGAATAGTCCATTATGACCAATGCGCCTCCCTTATCGGCCTCCCTAAAAATTAGATCTTTATTTGTGCTCAACTTATCCAGTGTCCTCTTTTCTTCTTTGGTTAAGTTGTTTCTGCAAACCGGTTTGACCGATGTACACATTTTATCTGTGTCATCCAATAGTAGTCTACTGTATGTTTTAATACTAGGATTTGTACTTGAACAATCATAGGTGCTTTTAGGTTTTAATTTGTGAATGTTAGCAGTTTCCGCAGTCGTATCCCCAAGTCCCATGCCAAAATGCTCCTTCAATCTTAAGTTCCGTTCAAACTTTTGCATATCTATGTACATATCAAAGGGTTTGTAGAAAGCTGTTGGGATAAATGACAAGCCTTTGTTTAGTATCTTGATCTCCAATGCTGACAACTGGTATGAGCTAAGGTTGATTACTATATCATTCATTACATTCTGCGTTTGGCTCTGGGTGGTCTTCCCCTTACCACCCCCTCTCCTGATGTGCGTCCGATGCCTGCCAAGTTTTTTGATCTTGTAGTAATCCCCCCATCGAATGATCTCTGTGATGCTTCGGTAGATGTTATCCCATCTGAGTCAGTGCTATTGCCAGAAGAATCTATTGTGGTCATATTTCTTGGTTTGTAGAATCTTGGTCTCCTAGGTCTGGTTTCAAAGGTCCTCTGTCTTTCTTCTGCCGAAAGTAACCACCTATAGACCTTTTTCTCTTTGTAGTCAGATTCTACAGCATCCCACTTACGATTCTTGAAAGTTAGCAATTCTGTTTCGAAATCCAGTACTTGTTTGGTTAATTTTTCTAACCATTTGTTTTCTTGATCTGTTTCTAGTGTTGTTATATGTGTGAATTCAAATTGTTGTATTTCGACATCAACTTTATCCAGTAATATTCTCACTTCTTCAATGACCAGAAGCATCAAATCTAGAGCGCATTTATTCAAAATGCTGCACCACTTAATGCAAAACGCAGGGTTGTTCCTGCCTATAGTAGGAATGTTCTTTACTCTAAATCCTCTAGGAATAAAGAGTTTCCTATGATAATCTGATAGGAAAGTTCCGTGCAACGTTAAATCGATCTTTCTTTTTTTCAGTTTCAATAATTTTGCATATAAGTGGGAGGGCTGTTCCTTTAAATCCCTATTGGGAACAGTAGCAAAACGGATTCTATTGGCATCATCTTCTGTATAGTTAAATGTAGTAGCGCCTTGAACGTTCTCATCTGGAGTCTCCATTTCACCCAGTGCTGTAGTTAGAGGCTCTATGTTGTAATCCATCATGTATGGTGTATTAAAAAACCACTACCGGTTTAAATCAAAAGAATAGCCAGAGGTAGGGAAATCTGATAATTCAGGGTGCCAGAGTTAAACCGTAGTACACAAAATCCCAAATGAACTCTGCACTCACTCCGCTGTTCAACTGCCCAGGGTGCATCCAATGCCGCAGTGTGCCTTCACAAATATCCAAAAAAGAGAGCACTCACCAGGACTTATACTTTAAAGCATTCACAGCTTTATTTTAACAAAGTGACGTTTCGAGGATTTTAACCTCGTCCTCAGACTTTACAATAGTGTACATACCTCAATTCTTTTAAACCCTCCACCGACTATCACCGCGATACCGGAAGTCACCCGGCGTCCTGTGCGCAAGACTGCGCATGTCAGAGCGTCGGCATGGCAACCGGCCGCGGTGTATATTAAAAACAAAAATGTGAATACCAATGGTTACAATACAGAGCTGTTCAATTGTTACAATATTCTCAATGCACTTAACATTCTAACAATATCCATTATAAGAACTAGATAGTTACAACACTTAACATCCCTACGATGCGTGTAGATTACTGTGTCAAATTTACCTAACTATTTCAAAAACTGGGGATTGGTATAGACATGATATTGTATCAAATCTACCACCACGTGTGGCTATACTGGCTATCATAATGCAAATTATTGCTAACTTCAGGATAATACTCCCTAGACTTATGATATCACAAATAACAGTGCCAGTCCAGGTTGGTATTCAACCCTCCGGGCACCAAAGTGCCCAGATTGAAGATCCACCTGGATACAGCTTTAAGAACTGTGCCAAAAGGGGATAAAGAGAGTAGGATGATACTTACGACCACTTACACCACAGACAAGCAGAACCTACAAAAATTGGTAAAAAAAGAACTGGAATATCGTGGAAAGTGATAAAAATCTGCCATTTAGGGGTTCCAGATACCCACAAGTAGGCTTCAGAAGATCACGTTCTCTACGGGACATTCTGGTGAAGGTTGACCCTGTACTGTGCTACGAAAAATCTAACTGGCTACAGACTAAAAAACCTGGATGTTATAAGTGTGCGGGTTGCACTACATGTAGTGGTTTGTCTAACGCAAAATTCTTTGTTCATCCTACCACCAATCGCAGATACACGATCCGACATAGAGTAACCTGCACGATGACACATATAGTATATTTATTACACTGTCCGTGTGGGTTATTCTATGTCGGGAAGACTATCGACGACTTGCGCACCCGTATGGCCAATCATCGTGCAGCCATTCGATTGGCTATAAAAAACAAGGGGTCAGACCAACCCGTGGCACGACATTTTGCGCTGACTGGCCATACGGTTGCTGACCTGAGATATGTGATCATTGATCACATTCCACCCCCAACCAGAGGGGGAGATAGAGATAGACTCCTGTTGCAGTGCGAGTCCAGGTGGATCTTCAATCTGGGCACTTTGGTGCCCGGAGGGTTGAATACCAACCTGGACTGGCACTGTTATTTGTGATATCATAAGTCTAGGGAGTATTATCCTGAAGTTAGCAATAATTTGCATTATGATAGCCAGTATAGCCACACGTGGTGGTAGATTTGATACAATATCATGTCTATACCAATCCCCAGTTTTTGAAATAGTTAGGTAAATTTGACACAGTAATCTACACGCATCGTAGGGATGTTAAGTGTTGTAACTATCTAGTTCTTATAATGGATATTGTTAGAATGTTAAGTGCATTGAGAATATTGTAACAATTGAACAGCTCTGTATTGTAACCATTGGTATTCACATTTTTGTTTTTAATATACACCGCGGCCGGTTGCCATGCCGACGCTCTGACATGCGCAGTCTTGCGCACAGGACGCCGGGTGACTTCCGGTATCGCGGTGATAGTCGGTGGAGGGTTTAAAAGAATTGAGGTATGTACACTATTGTAAAGTCTGAGGACGAGGTTAAAATCCTCGAAACGTCACTTTGTTAAAATAAAGCTGTGAATGCTTTAAAGTATAAGTCCTGGTGAGTGCTCTCTTTTTTGGATATTTGTGAAGGCACACTGCGGCATTGGATGCACCCTGGGCAGTTGAACAGCGGAGTGAGTGCAGAGTTCATTTGGGATTTTGTGTACTACGGTTTAACTCTGGCACCCTGAATTATCAGATTTCCCTACCTCTGGCTATTCTTTTGATTTAAACCGGTAGTGGTTTTTTAATACACCATACATGATGGATTACAACATAGAGCCTCTAACTACAGCACTGGGTGAAATGGAGACTCCAGATGAGAACGTTTAAGGCGCTACTACATTTAACTATACAGAAGATGATGCCAATAGAATCCGTTTTGCTACTGTTCCCAATAGGGATTTAAAGGAACAGCCCTCCCACTTATATGCAAAATTATTGAAACTGAAAAAAAGAAAGATCGATTTAACGTTGCACGGAACTTTCCTATCAGATTATCATAGGAAACTCTTTATTCCTAGAGGATTTAGAGTAAAGAACATTCCTACTATAGGCAGGAACAACCCTGCGTTTTGCATTAAGTGGTGCAGCATTTTGAATAAATGCGCTCTAGATTTGATGCTTCTGGTCATTGAAGAAGTGAGAATATTACTGGATAAAGTTGATGTCGAAATACAACAATTTGAATTCACACATATAACAACACTAGAAACAGATCAAGAAAACAAATAGTTAGAAAAATTAACCAAACAAGTACTGGATTTCGAAACAGAATTGCTAACTTTCAAGAATCGTAAGTGGGATGCTGTAGAATCTGACTACAAAGAGAAAAAGGTCTATAGGTGGTTACTTTCGGCAGAAGAAAGACAGAGGACATTTGAAACCAGACCTAGGAGACCAAGATTCTACAAACCAAGAAATATGACCACAATAGATTCTTCTGGCAATAGCACTGACTCAGATGGGATAACATCTACCGAAGCATCACAGAGATCATTCGATGGGGGGATTACTACAAGATCAAAAAACTTGGCAGGCATCGGACGCACATCAGGAGAGGGGGTGGTAAGGGGAAGACCACCCAGAGCCAAACGCAGAATGTAATGAATGATATAGTAATCAACCTTAGCTCATACCAGTTGTCAGCATTGGAGATCAAGATACTAAACAAAGGCTTGTCATTTATCCCAACAGCTTTCTACAAACCCTTTGATATGTACATAGATATGCAAAAGTTTGAACGGAACTTAAGATTGAAGGAGCATTTTGGCATGGGACTTGGGGATACGACTGCGGAAACTGCTAACATTCACAAATTAAAACCTAAAAGCACCTATGATTGTTCAAGTACAAATCCTAGTATTAAAACATACAGTAGACTACTATTGGATGACACAGATAAAATGTGTACATCAGTCAAACCGGTTTGCAGAAACAACTTAACCAAAGAAGAAAAGAGGACACTGGATAACTTAAGCACAAATAAAGATCTAATTTTTAGGGAGGCCGATAAGGGAGGCGCATTGGTCATAATGGACTATTCTTACTACCAGCAAGAGATACTTTCTCAGCTGACTGATACGGCTACATACAAACAATTGACCTACAACCCTACCATATTGTTCAAGAAACAGATAGATGAAGTTTTGGATCGAGCATTTAGGAATGGATGGTTGACGAAACAAGAAAGGAACTTTATGGAAGTAAAGTTCCCAAGGGTTCCGGCTTTCTATACACTGCCGAAGATCCATAAGCATCCAAATCGCCCACCGGGCAGACCTATCGTGTCCTCCATAGGATCCCTCTTACAACCGTTAGCAGTATTTCTGGATAGTATACTCCAACCATGTGTCCGCAATATGCCTTCGTTTCTGTTAGACTCGATTAGTCTGATTAAAGAGATCAAATCATTTCCAACTATCAAGCAACCCACCATATTGGCAACATTGGATGTGGTTAGTCTTTATACTTCCATACCACACGAACAGGGGATGATGGCAGTTCGCAAACAATTGAACCGATACCCATACGTGGGACCACCAGTAGAGTTAATCCTGGAATTATTGGATCTTTGCCTCAGTAGAAACTACTTCAAGTTCGATAAATCGTTCTTTTTGCAACTACAAGGGACGGCGATGGGGTCCAATATGGCCCCATCGTACGCCAATTTATTTATGGCAGAATTTGAAGAACGAGACACGGATCTATTTCTACACCAACACATTAAATATTTCAAACGCTACATAGATGATTTGATCATTCTATGGTCAGGTACGGAGGAAGAATTAGATGATTGGCATAGGATATTAAACACCATTAATCCAAAGCTACAATTTAAGATGACCAAAAGTTCCACATCAGTAGATTTCCTCGACCTGCGAATTTCTATGGAAGACGGTGTGTTGGGCACAACCTTGTACAAAAAGGAGACAGATAGGAACTCATTGTTGGAGGCTACTAGCTGCCATCCTCCATCACTTAAGAAGGCTTTACCTATCTCAATTTAAGCGGGTTATGCGCAAACAGAGTAATGCCCAACAACAGCTGATAGAAATGAAAGCACGATTCTTACAGAGGGGCTATCAAGAGAAACAGATTAACCAACACTTCAAGAAATTTACCTCCATGGATCAGGATACAGCTTTAAGAACTGTGCCAAAAGGGGATAAAGAGAGTAGGATGATACTTACGACCACTTACACCACAGACAAGCAGAACCTACAAAAATTGGTAAAAAAGAACTGGAATATCGTGGAAAGTGATAAAAATCTGCCATTTAGGGGTTCCAGATACCCACAAGTAGGCTTCAGAAGATCACGTTCTCTACGGGACATTCTGGTGAAGGTTGACCCTGTACTGTGCTACGAAAAATCTAACTGGCTACAGACTAAAAAACCTGGATGTTATAAGTGTGCGGGTTGCACTACATGTAGTGGTTTGTCTAACGCAAAATTCTTTGTTCATCCTACCACCAATCGCAGATACACGATCCGACATAGAGTAACCTGCACGACGACACATATAGTATATTTATTACACTGTCCGTGTGGGTTATTCTATGTCGGGAAGACTATCGACGACTTGCGCACCCGTATGGCCAATCATCGTGCAGCCATTCGATTGGCTATAAAAAACAAGGGGTCAGACCAACCCGTGGCACAACATTTTGCGCTGACTGGCCATACGGTTGCTGACCTGAGATATGTGATCATTGATCACATTCCACCCCCAACCAGAGGGGGAGATAGAGATAGACTCCTGTTGCAGTGCCAGTCCAGGTGGATCTTCAATCTGGGCACTTTGGCTATACTGGCTATCATAATGCAAATTATTGCTAACTTCAGGATAATACTCCCTAGACTTATGATATCACAAATAACAGTGCCAGTCCAGGTTGGTATTCAACCCTCCGGGCACCAAAGTGCCCAGATTGAAGATCCACCTGGACTCGCACTGCAACAGGAGTCTATCTCTATCTCCCCCTCTGGTTGGGGGTGGAATGTGATCAATGATCACATATCTCAGGTCAGCAACCGTATGGCCAGTCAGCGCAAAATGTCGTGCCACGGGTTGGTCTGACCCCTTGTTTTTTATAGCCAATCGAATGGCTGCACGATGATTGGCCATACGGGTGCGCAAGTCGTCGATAGTCTTCCCGACATAGAATAACCCACACGGACAGTGTAATAAATATACTATATGTGTCATCGTGCAGGTTACTCTATGTCGGATCGTGTATCTGCGATTGGTGGTAGGATGAACAAAGAATTTTGCGTTAGACAAACCACTACATGTAGTGCAACCCGCACACTTATAACATCCAGGTTTTTTAGTCTGTAGCCAGTTAGATTTTTCGTAGCACAGTACAGGGTCAACCTTCACCAGAATGTCCCGTAGAGAACGTGATCTTCTGAAGCCTACTTGTGGGTATCTGGAACCCCTAAATGGCAGATTTTTATCACTTTCCACGATATTCCAGTTCTTTTTTACCAATTTTTGTAGGTTCTGCTTGTCTGTGGTGTAAGTGGTCGTAAGTATCATCCTACTCTCTTTATCCCCTTTTGGCACAGTTCTTAAAGCTGTATCCAGGTGGATCTTCAATCTGGGCACTTTGGTGCCCGGAGGGTTGAATACCAACCTGGACTGGCACTGTTATTTGTGATATCATAAGTCTAGGGAGTATTATCCTGAAGTTAGCAATAATTTGCATTATGATAGCCAGTATAGCCACACGTGGTGGTAGATTTGATACAATATCATGTCTATACCAATCCCCAGTTTTTGAAATAGTTAGGTAAATTTGACACAGTAATCTACACGCATCGTAGGGATGTTAAGTGTTGTAACTATCTAGTTCTTATAATGGATATTGTTAGAATGTTAAGTGCATTGAGAATATTGTAACAATTGAACAGCTCTGTATTGTAACCATTGGTATTCACATTTTTGTTTTTAGTATACACCGCGGCCGGTTGCCATGCCGACGCTCTGACATGCGCAGTCTTGCGCACAGGACGCCGGGTGACTTCCGGTATCGCGGTGATAGTCGGTGGAGGGTTTAAAAGAATTGAGGTATGTACACTATTGTAAAGTCTGAGGACGAGGTTAAAATCCTCGAAACGTCACTTTGTTAAAATAAAGCTGTGAATGCTTTAAAGTATAAGTCCTGGTGAGTGCTCTCTTTTTTGGATATTTGTGAAGGCACACTGCGGCATTGGATGCACCCTGGGCAGTTGAACAGCGGAGTGAGTGCAGAGTTCATTTGGGATTTTATATATATATATATATATATATATATATATATATATATATACACACACGTCAAGGGTTATTCAGGGATTCCTGATAGATATCAGTGACAATGTAACTATCGCTAATTTTGATTATTTTTTGGGGGGACATAGTGCTACTTGTACTTATTGCCCTATAACTTGCAAAAAAAAAGCATGTAAACATTGTGTATTTCTAAACTCAGGACAAAATTAAAAAACTATTTAGCATGGGTGTTTTTTGGTGGTTGTAGATGTGTAACAGATTTTGGGGGTCAAAGTTATAAAAAGTGTGTTTTTTTCCATTTTTTCATCATATTTTATATTTTTTTTATAGTAAATTATAAGATATGATTAAAATAATGGTATCTTTAGAAAGTCCATGTGTGGGTACAGTAAATGAGTAAGAGGAAAATTACAGCTAAACACAAACACTGCAGAAATGTAAAAATAGCCCTGGTCCCAAACGGTCAACAAATGGAAAAGTGCTGTGGTCACTAAGGGGTTAAATTTGATTTAAATAAAAAATATATGATTTTATTTTTGCATTTATTTTATTTTTTAACAAAAAATACCCAGCCAGAAGCCAATGCAAATGAGGCCATATTTTCAATAATTATTTAGTAATATGCTTTGATTGTTCTGGCGGAATAGAGTGGACGGAGTTTATGGAAACTATTGGTAACTCACCAATGGTAAGGGTGGGCAATATTAAAGCTGTTGTCCCTAGATTTCCACCCTCAAAATATTTTTAGCTTTTTTTACCATGAAAGGGAATCTTTTGAACTATTTATGTTTACCTGTTTTTTTTTTTTTAAATACGTAGTACACTCCTTTAATTCATTGGAAAAATCAGTATAATAGTAGTGACGATACATTATTTTTTAGTCTCCTGAATATTGCATTTGTAATTAGCTGTACGTTATGGATATGTAAAACTAAACAACTCAACATTGCTCCAAAAGCTTCCGTTGCATACATAGTTGTATGCAACATTGCTATGACAACGGGCACGTAAGATTGACGTATGTGTACGTCACCCTTACGTCGCTTCCGGATTGTCTTACTTTGTGTACTGCCGTACCGGTGTTCTGTCGACTCTTCATGGCAGCGGTCCTTGCGAAATTGTATCTACATTCTCAGTGAATATCGTGCCTGGAGTCTATATGGCAGAACAGCTGGCTGCTAAGTCAATGACTTTATCTCTGATCATTAAGTGGGGCGGCCAGGAGTTTTCGCTGTCCGCCCTCTCCGAGGATGACACGGTACTGGATCTCAAGCACTCGCTCAAGAATCTAACAGGGGTGTTACCCGAGCGCCAGAAACTACTGGGCCTCAAATACAAAGGTGACTGTGGCCATATAAAGGGTTAATCAATTGGTTGCCAATGATGTGACTTTTGCCCATGAGTGGCACATGGGGTGGTGTTAACACCTCAGTGGCCATACTAGTAAGTGGCACGTCAAGGGTTAACAAGTTGTCTTCCAGTGAGTTGTTACATCAAGTGGCATTCAACGGCTTAATAAGGAATTGGCCCCCCATAAAAACATAAATGTGCCCCTTCTCTTAACATGAATGAGGCTCCATTGCACTTGAGAGGATTTTCTATTCAAGTAAGATACTCAATTGATGAATCCTGTATTACATAAATTATTTGTTTAACCACTTGGTTGCCAAAGAGGGATTACAAGGCACCTTTTGGTTCACAAGAAGGTTCTTAGTGAGTGTATAGTTGAGGGAAATAGTAGCAAAGATAATTTCCAAGCAACAAAGCCCCTTGCATTAGAGTCCTGATGTTCAAATCCTCAAATTGGCAGAAGTAGATGCAGTATATACTCCAATCCATTATTTCTACTCATGCTCAAGGCATACATTAAAACTTGACAAATAAAATGACCACAATCTATGATAGTTGATTAGCTACAATCTTTCCTAGTCTTTGTTATACCCTATATCCACCTCCTTTGTTTTCATCCTAGCATTAACTGCAAAAAAAATATTCTGTTGTGCATATTTTTGCATGAACATTTTTTTAAATTATATCGTAAATTCAAATATGTGACCATCTGATAGTTATCCTTTTACCAACTGGCTTATAGGAATACCTATAGCTGTTTTAGATGTCAAGGGCAAACCTCCCCACAAGCTCTGAAATACCCCTTTAACCGTTTCTACCACTAAATATTATTGAATGCACTTTGCATTTCTTTGAAAATAATTTCATAACTGTCCCATTTTTCTCTCTTACTGATACAAGCTACATCCCCATCCTTGTTTCTCTTCACCTGTAATTCCATTCTCCTTGACATCTCTATGTAATCATTACCTGCAATGCCTATAATTTGCTTAAAGTCTGTCTAATCATGTCAGCAATGTGCTGGCACATTTACACAGGCTTCCTGCATAAAATCTCCCATTTGTCCTTTTTAATACAGTTTAGGTTCTCTCTGCCTGAAACAGAGGAGCGAGTCTGTAAATGAAAATAGAATTTTGGGATCCTTACATATTTACTGCTCTGTTATATTAGAACACATTGGGGGTGTGCATTAGGACCCTTCATGAGGATATGAATGCGGAAATAAGCAGCAGCTCATTCCCTTTGGATATTATCGTAGCCGGTTTGATTCTTGTAAAAGATCACCACTCTAAAGATCTAGATTTGCTCAGCTCTTAGTATGGGGTCTTTTATAGGAATCAATCCGGCTGCGAAAATATCCGAAGAACATGAGCTGCTGCTTCCGTATTCGAATCCCCACAAAGTTTCCAAATGTACTTCCCTAGAACACACATCATGATTCCTCTGAACTATATTCTCCTAGTAGTGAATTCAATGCTTAAGTGGACTCAGCTCTCTCTATGTTTGTGGTAAAAAGTTTTTAAGATTGAGCACAATCATTTTTTTTCTTCTTTAAGTATTGAGATATACAACACCCTCAATGTTTTGTTGTGACCAGAAATTGTCCTCTGTGAAACACTGCATTTCTCTTTCAGGATTCAGACAAAGCATACATAAAACAGTTTCCAGTTTACTTCTCTTATCAAATTTGCTTTGTTGTAATACTATTCTTGAAGAGGATACTTAGGTAGGCAACATGCACAACTAGAGCACTGTATGGCAGCAAGCTGACTCTCAGTACTACTAATCTAGTACTCTTGCAAATGTATATTTGTAATGAAACTGCTGCCATAACTGCTCCAGAGATGTTCTCACTTTTAAACCTACTAACCTGCTTTTTAACAAACTATACCAAGAGTACAAAGTACATTTGATAAAAGAAATTCATTTTAAAAAAAATAATATATATATATATATATACCGGTGTCTGTCTATATATGTGTGTGTATGTATATATATATATATATATATATATATATATATATATATATATATATATATATATAGGATAGGGTGTTTTGGCTTGCGCTGTGTATTATGCAAATAGTTATTTTGCCCTATTAAAAAATTCCTCCTGATGTGTTTCAAAGGCAGCTTGGTCTGGAAATTCCACTATCATCAATGGAACAAATAGTAGTGAGGGAAGCGTTTTAGGGTTCCAAACTGTAGCGCTCGTAGAATGGAGGAAACATAAACAAAAAAGCAAATTATGGTGCAGTATGAATATACCAGATAACAGTATAGAAGAAAAGACTCCGATGCGAGTAAATAATAGAACCAGATATCCTTTATTGGAGCACAACATCCAGTGTCAGTGCTAATATAAAAAAATCTCAATATGGTGTTAATTGCTTTTCATGCAGAGACTTGCAATGGCTTTTTTTCACAAAGAAGATTTTGATGAATGTCTTTTTGCACAAATGTTAGAAAGTCACAAAGTATGCCACTGTGAAGTTCCGTTTGCACAATAACTGTAAATGCAGAAGGTGAAAAATATCTGATCCGGTGCTGTATATAAATAAGTAGTTTTGGTTCTTCTTAGGTATTTCACTTGATAGGATGGCGCTGGATTCACTTTTGCTGTGAAGCACTTCAAAATTTGCGATCTTGGGCAATGCTGAATTCCAGCAGTGGCATTCTGCCCGCCAGGGGCGAGCTGCGGCTGACAGGGGTGTGTATGTCCGCAGCTTGATAAATCAACCCTTTAAAGGGACACTAAACCCAATTTTTTTTTTCTTTTCTTTTATGATTCAGACAGAGCATGCAATTTTAAGCAACTTTCTAATTTACTCCTATTATCAATTTTTCTTCGTTCTCTTTCTTTCTTTATTTAAAAAGCAGGAATGTGATGCATAGGAGCCGGCCCATTTTTGGTTGAGAACCTGGGTTATGCTTGCTTATTGGTGGGTAATTGTAAACCTCCAATGAGCAAGAACTATCCATGGTGCTGAAAGTAAAATGGGCTGGCTGCTAAGATTTACATTCCTGCTTTTAAAATAAAGATAGCAAAATAATAAAGAAATAAATAATAGGAGTAAATTAGAAAGTTGCTTAAAATTTGGGTTCAATGTTCCTTTTAATATGCTTTCAATCTAATCTGATGTATACTAAGCATATCGTGAAACAAACTTTGTCTAACAAAAAGCTATGAACTACAGGTTCCAGAAGGAATGGTTGTAAATCGAAACCGTTGTAAATTGAAACCCAGTTTATAATGTAAGTCAATGGGAAGTGAGGGAGATAGGTTCCAGGCCCCTCTCAAAATTATCATAAGTAACACCTAAAACATTTTTAAAGCTTTGTAATTAAGACTTTAAATGCTAAACCGCATTATAAACCTAATAAAATAATCACACAGCACAGAATAAATAATTAAACTTAGTTAAATGAACAAAAACGTTTGCTAAACAGCATTATAAACCTAATAAAATAATCACACAACACAGACATCACTTGCATTTTTCTGCAAATAGTTCTTTCTATGCATTCCAATCTGAACTGATTTATAGACAGGAAGATCTTGTTCCTTTGAAATCTGCTCGATAGCTCAGGTCTGGTTAAACTGATTAATTTCAGCTTGCTTTGCTGCAACACAAGCGGACAGCTCTGCCTGCTGACTTTTTTAATAAATACACTACTTCTCAATGCTTTTCAATAGCAGTCACATGACTGGAAAAAAGGTTGTTATTCTGAAACGGTGTAAATTGAACCGTTGTAAAACGAGGGCCACCTGTATATACATTTGCAGACAATCCTGTAATGTTTACATTTGTAGAGATTGTTATAAAGTCACAAAATGATGTTTCCTAGGAATGCTGCATTTCTCAGTTAGTAAATTATTGAACACTACTATTGCTTTCATTTATTGATTTTGTAGTCAGAGCATTTATTCTGTTTTTTTTTTCCCTGCTTGTTAAAAGGGGCCAGGAAATGCACTCTATACTTTCAAAGACTCAAGGAACTTTAAAAAAGACCACCTCTATAAAATGAGCGAATTTTAGAACTGATAGCTTTCTTTCATTTGTTGTTTTTCGATTCTGCCCCATTGGGTGCACATTAGCCTTATTTAATTAATTCAAACCCTGTCAACAGTATCTCAAAACTTGTTCCTAATTAAAAATGTGACTGAAATTACCAAAAACAAGTTAAAGGGACATTGTAATGCAAAAGTGACATATTCTAGTTTGTTAAAGGGCCATAGTCATCAAAAAATGATATGCTCTAATTTATTAGAGCAGGGCTTGACAAATCAGGGAGCCAATGGCTCCTAGAATGTTACCCCTGGCTCCTAACTTTTTGGTTATCCTCCATATAGCTATATACAAAAACCACTGTCTGGCTCCTAAATATTCTTAGAGGCTCCTAAATTTTAAACGGATATGTCAACCCCAGCATTAGAGAATGTAATTTTAAGACCATCGACCCTACACTTCTTTGAAGGGCTGCAACTAACGATTATTTTCATAATCGATTAATCGGCCAATTATTTTTTCGACTAATCGGATAAAAAAAGAATCAATAATTGTATATTTTAAGTATTATCCACATACTGAGTGTTACAAATATAAACTTCAGACTAAAACTTTGCATTAACACAACTGTTTGTCCAATTTTTAATCAGCAGAGAACAGTTTTATAATAAAACAAAACCAAAAACTAGTGATGCACCGAAATGGAAATTCTGGACCGAAACCGAAAATCCGGGATGCACTTGGCCGAAAACCGAAATTGATACCGAAAATGTATTTTTTCAAATTAGTTTTTTTAGTTTTTTTTTTGCATAATTAGAGCCAAAAAAAGTAACACACTAAAATTGGATAAAAATATCTTAAAACAATAATATGCTACACAATAATTTTACCAAGAAAAAAAAAACAGGCAAAAAATAATGCCATTTTCGACCAAAATGTTTCTGCAACCAAAATTTTGGTGCATCCCTACTTAAAACAATTATAAATATCAATATACTGTATTATTCTTCATTTAGTTCTATGTAACATAATCATATTTAACAGTTTTTTTTTTTTACCAATTATCCAAATAAAGTATAATCCTAGAAAACTCATTATATGCAGAACAGTAAGTGAAGTAATACACTTAAACAGCAGCTCTAGGCTAGCATCAAATTTGAAATATGCTACACAATAATTTTACCGCAACTAACGCAAAAAAAACGAAATGGCCAAAAATGCCATTTTCGGCCGAAACTTTCTGCGGCCGAAATTTCGGTGCATCCCTACCAAAAACTGTTTGAAAAGAGGTAGAACTAGAAAGAGTTGGACTATCACTGTTAATACCATTCTGTTATTCACTCTTTCAGAAACTTTGCATTGAAATGCAAAAATCTCAACATGTCCACATGCTTCTGGCGAAGGCTAGTTCTCTGTTTGCAGCTATATTTCCTGCAGCAGAGAAAAGGCACTCAGATGGTGTTTAGGTGCTTGAGATGTATAAGTAGGGTTTCACCAAAGTGGGATATTTATCTTTGTTAGCTCTTCACCAGTGCAAAGGGTTTTTCACCTTGGCAAGGGGCCTCTCAATAAAGTAACCCTTGACTTCATTTTAATATAAAAAATATATTGAATATCTGTATGCAATGGTAAATAACCAGCTATAATGTTAGGGGAAAATATCTAGTCCGCTCTAAAAATAACAGATATATACTTATAAAGGTTAAATCTGGTACATATCACAATTAAATAAAAATATAACAAAACAATAAAAAAAAAAATCAAAAGCGCTAAGGACTGTATATAAATAACAGGACAAAGCCTTACACATTTATTTATACATTACATATAATCAGCAATAGCAAGCTAATAATTGTGCAGACAGATAATAGTGCACATTAATTCAAATAACTCCCATCAATCTAGGGGCTAGGTGTAAATAACAAGCTTGGCACTATATAATGAAAAGCATAGTTCCAAATCACCTGATGTAATATAAACAATCCAACTGATGACTATTATATCTGGGTTGCACATAAGCTAGGGGTAGTTGTAAATGTATACTGTCCTGAAAAAGTGAAAGGTTAGCCGTCTGTAAACGTCCTTTAGGCTAAGGACATAACCATAAAACACAATACCATGTGCAGGAGTTCATTGGAGTGAAGCAGCTGGTGTTGTGCACAGACAAACTAATTGCAAACCAACTAATCGATTATGAGATTCGTTGACAACTATTTTCATAATCGATTATTATCGATTATGACAATTAGTTGTTGCAGCTCTACTTCTTTGCTATTAACCCCTGCAAAGAGGTTAAACACATGGTAGTAGAATGTTGTCAGCCAAGTGGTATTATGAAGTAATACACACAGAGAGAGGCATGCTCTCAGGAACGAACAACCAGCTTGTTCTATGTTCACTTGTTCTATGGCGATTTACCACCTGGGTGCAGCTTCTTTTTAGTCCAGTAATGCTTTTCACATAGTAGAACGTTCCTGTAGTATATCAGTCTGATCCTGCCTCATTCCGACAGTCCAGGACCAAAGTACCAGACAATTAATCTCTGAACAAGGAACATGGCAACCCAAGATGATCATTTTGGCCGTCATTGGTCCTCGTCAGTGAGGTGCAGCCACATTCCTCTGAGCACGGAGACTACATCTGATTAACAAGAAAAATGTATATGGAGGAGCGCTTAAGCTGAAGGTGTATAGAAGATAATTAATAAATACAGAAGTAGATAATGAAAAAGTGGCTATGCCAATTTATTAAAAACTATAAAGATAAAATTATGAGACTAGTCATACATATAAAAAGTGGTTATATGTCTCAAACAGTTATATCTGTCTGAAATTTGATTACTAATAAGCTGTCTCAAATTTGAGTACTAATATTTATATCTCAAAACTTTTTGATAAAACACCCTCAGTGTATTATCAGTATTATATATGTACCCTACACTTTATTACAAGTGATACGTTTGTGCACGGCACACTGAGCACAAGTCAGTATTGCATATATACCTTTAAGGTAAATAATATCATCAGGGTTTGACTTTTTATTAGAATTTTTTCACCATTATATTTTATCTAAGATTCCTTTAGCTTTCCTTAGCGCCCTCACAACCCACCCACTATTCACTACTAATTTGGAAAGACAGAAGGATCTTTTCTTCTAGTGAGGTGTTTGGAATCTCATATTTCCAGCGCTCTACTCACTCACCCATATAACAATTAGATACAAGGTAACCACAGAGGTAAAACGTGTATTTATATAACTGTGTTGGTTGTGCAAAACTAGGGAATGGGTAATAAAGGGATTATCTATCTTTTTAAACAATAAAAATTCTGGTGTAGACTGTCCCTTTAAGGGAGACATAATACACACAGAGAAAAGCGTACTCTCAGGAACGAACAACCAGCTCAGTAACTTGTTCGCTTGATCTTTGGCGATTTACCACCTGGATGCAGCTTTTTTTTAGCCCAGAAATGCTTTTCACAGAATAGAACTTTCCCGTATTATATAAATCTGATCCCGCCTATTAAGGGGCAACCAGATGTGAACTCCTTGCTCAGTGTGTTTAGAGGAATATGGTTGCACTCCACTGACGAGGCCCAATGAAGGCTGAAACGATCATCTTGGGTTGCCATGTTCCTTGTTCAGAGATTGTCTGGTACTTTGGTACTGGACTGCCGGAATGAGGCGGGATCAGACTGATATACTACAGGAAAGTTCTCTGAAAAGCATTACTGGGCTAAAAAAAAGATGCACCCAAGTGGTAAATCACCATAGGACAATCTAATAAGTTATTGAGCTTGTTGTTTGTTCCTGAGAGTGCGCTTCTCTCTGTGGGTGTTATGAAGTAGCCAGCTGGGGGCTGTAACATAACATTTGCAGCTATCCGAAGCACAAATCGATTTCATAATTTAATATAAATTTATTTAGTGATAATTATTGCAATAAAATATTGAACAATTTTAATATTAGCTAATTTTAGCTTTATATTGACTTAACTTAGCCGGGTGGTCAGTAAGATCATCCGGGTAGTTAAGGTCCTGGGAAAAACACTGCTGCTGCTCGGGACCCATTGAGTATTGCTGCTCTCAAGTAAAAAAACTGGCACTAGACTAATCACTAGTAACACATCTGTTAGCTGCTGATTGGATTGGCAGCGGGTTTTGCTCTGGAACCGCAGTGTTCTGCATGTCCAGATCAGCACTTCTGCTGTGTGTTTTGTGCCTTTTCAGGGGTTAAACACACAGTAGTGTAGGGTCCATAGTCTTTAAATTACCTGCTCTAATGAAAAGCATATTATTTCATAAGGTGGTGAGAGTCCGTGTTCCATTATGCATGGGGTGACAATTCCTACCACTAGGAGGAGGCAAAGATTTACAAACTCTTAAGAACACTTCATCCCTCCCACCTCACTGTTATCTCAGTCTAATTTTTTGCCTTCCAGGAGGTGGGTGAAGAAATTAGGTGCTGCTAAATTTTCTATAAAGTGGTGCTCAGACTGATTTATGGGCCAATTTTCCTCTCAGAAAACTACTACTGAGGATCAGAGGGGACATTGGAGTATGGAGCAGTGACACAGCTACTACCAGTGTAGAAGTTAGTCACAAGCCTACCACAGGCGTCGGAGGGACTTGACCAAGAGTCTTCCCCTGTCACTCCTACTTTTATATCCTCTGCTGTAATATGCTCAGCTGGAACAAAGTACTCCTTAGAGATGGTAAGCAGTGGTCTGGGTGCTGGACACGTAAGTATATTATTAGCACTCACATAGCCCACAGGCTATCAACAGTTACAGTTTGTAATTGTACATCATAGCCAGGGGACTTTAAGTTAGCAGAACACTTTTACCTTATAACCAAGTATCTGAAGTATTCTCACACACCGATTATTATACCTGTACCTATGGGGCAGCTGGGACCTATGTTTTTGAGAGGGTACTCGGGTTCTTATTTTACATTTTGGTGTACTGTGCCTTTATTTTGTTGAGCTATCGTGCTATTTAGCGCTCCTACAGAGGCTCTGCTTAGCATATAGGATTTTTTTACTCAGAGAGCATCAGTTCACCTCGCATAGCAGGGGGAGCCGATGCACAATTCACTGTTATTATTTTATGAGTGCTCCAGAAAACAATAGCGCTGTGTGGATTTTCCCGCCTTTCTATACTGATCGGAAATGCACTACCAGTGCACCCTCCAGTTTACTTAGCTGGGAATTCTTATTCCGGTTAGAGGGAATCCTCCTTATAGAGATGTAGCACTGCCGGGGGTTAAAATATTTTCCCGCCTCTCCAGAGCCCCTCCTACTCTCTCCTTCAACACTAAGGAAACGCTGTACAGTGCGGTCCGTGTGTCGCTAAGGACAAGGTAATTGTTCAAAATCTTTTCAAGAGCCTGGGTATCTCTTGGTGCAAGCAGGGGTTCTCATGTTCTCCTATTACTTGCTGTCATTTCCCGTTTATTGTTACTTTGTTTTATTAGTCTCTTAAAGCCCTAAAAGTTCACATCTGTACTTGTATTGAACTGCTTGTGCTTTATTTTCTATCTCTGTGTGCTGCCCCAAGGCAGAACATACAGGGATCTGAGATGTCATCGCAGAAAATGCAGCATGTCTGCAGAAAGAACAGGACACATGCAGGAACTGTTAGTTAGCGATTGAACTCTTCAGACCTGCTTCACATTAGGCTGTTCTCTTCAAATAGAGCTGTTCTCTGGCTGCACTGTGTAAGTTTTCCTTATCACAGTTCCTCCAGAGCAACGTGCTATTTGAAGTGAACAGTCAAATATTCAGTAGCGCTGCAAAGTAGTAGTGCATTAATTGACTGGCTCTCAGAGATCGTTTCAAGCCCGTCCCTTAGACTTTCACAGTCTGCAAAGCTGTTTTTTTCTGTATGTAAAATGTTCGTATAAGCAATGCACCTTTTTTTTATAGTATATCTGCAGCTAATTTGCAATGCAATTTTCAACTACAGCACTATATTATAAAACTTCAAATATTGCTTTATTCTCCAGTTAACTAACACATTACAATCAAACTGGTGCCTTAGTGTAACTGCCTAATTTAAAATTGAATTTAATCTAAAAATGAGCTGCAGAAAGTTTTTCACTAAAACAAATCTCATCGCAGAAAGTGAGAAAAAGTTCTGCCTCTGGGGTGTGCTGTCTACCATTGTCCCCAATTCTGAACTTCTTTTAGAGGATAGATCTGATCATTTATTTAAATATATTTACTGTCATCTCCTGTTAGTCCTACAGCTCAATTATGCAGCCATTTTATGGCTCTTCTCATGCACTCTAATAGACAGTCTAATGCTGCTATTGCCTCTAAAGAACTCTGTCCTCCCTCTGTTAGTGCAGTACAAGGGAGAGATTTAAATTTAGCTCCTGGACTTAAATCATTTGTGCACCATACTGTATCTGAGAGGTTGGCGGCCATGCCCCCTCCAAGAAAGTGCAAGAAAGTTTCCAATAAAGTTATGTTGTCTGACTTACCTAGCACTTCTGAATCTCTTAAGATCAGAACAACTAAAAAGTTACTTACAGATTTAGATACCTCTCAGAATCATCTTCTGATGCTGGGGTGTTTTCAGATGACCAAGGATCATTATCAGATCAAGATTCTGGCTCTTCTCACTTTATGTTTAAAATGGAACATCTGAGAACTCTTTTTAGAGAGATCTTAGATACCTTAGGGGTGCAAGACCCTAAACCCACTGAAGGAAAAAAAGCAAATGGATTACATTTTTCAAACTGGCAGTGAACATCTATTCCTTTAGAGGACAGTATCTTCCAAATACCCAATGGACAAGAAATTAGAGTATTTCCTCAGGAAGATTTTTATTCAACAGGATTATTTGTTAAAGCCGGCTGCTTGAGTGGCAGCTGTGACCAGTTATCAGATCAGAAGTTAGATGAAGATTTTCATCACCATCTTAAAGGGACATGAAACCCCAAAAAAATATTTCATGATTCAGATAGAGAATACAATTTAAACATCTTTCCAATTTACTTCTATTATCTAATTAGCTTCATTCTTTAGATATTTTTTGTTGAAGAAATATCAATGAACATGGGTGAGCCAATCACACGAGGCATCTATGTGCGGCTACTAAGCCTATCTAGAAATGCTTTTCAACAAAGGATATCAAGAAAATGATACAAAATAGATAATAGATGCAAATTGGAAAATTGTTTAAAATTGTATTCTCTATCTGAATAGTATAAGAAAAAAATGTGGGTTTCATGTCCCGTTAAGCTTCTTCGTTCTTCTTTCGGTCAACGCTTTCCTCTGTGGCACCGTTGTTGGCATTATCAAACTTAATGCAAAACATATGGTATTTGCTGTTTTGACAAGACGTGCCCTGTGGCTTAAGTCTTAGTCTGCTGACATGGTTTCCAAATCTAAGCTCTTATCACTTCCCTTTCAGGGAAAGATTCGGTTTGGGGCTGGTTTAGATGCCATAATTCCTAGAGTTACTGGAGGTAAGGGAGCTTTTCTCCCCCAGGACAAGAAATTTAAAGGAAAGAATAAATCTCAAAATCGCTTTTGTTCATTTGGTCAATCAAGGAACCAAAGATCCTCCTCTGCAACTCAGAAACAAGAATCTTCCACATCTTCCTGGATGTCTAATCCTTCCTGGAACAAATCCACAACCTCAAAGAAACTGACATCTTCCTCTAAATAAGCATTAAGGTGTGGTCCACGATCCAGATCCTCTTCTGGTAGGTGCAGATTTAGCCATTTTTCATAAGACCTTGTCTCGATCCCTACAGGATCCTTGAATTCTCAACATAGTATCTCAGGGGTTCAGAATGGATTTCAGATCAAGTCCAGAGTAAGATTTTTTTTTTTCAGTCCGATGTTCCAAAGAATCTGTTCGACTGCTCAAGCCTTTTTTCACTGTGTTTGGGAATTAGAACTTAAAGGGACATTCCAGCCAAAATTGGAAACAACATGGATGCATTTCATTTTTGAATAGAAGCATTTTTGTAATATACGTGTATTAGGAAAAATGCTTCTAATAAAAGCTATAGCTGCTTCACATGTGTATTTATGTATGCAATGTGCACCAGCATTTTAAACACAGCACTTGCTGAGAGTGCCTACGGTGCTTGTATCATATATTGACTCAATTTGTTAATTGCTGACATGATACAAGCCTCACTGGCTATCTGAGCAGCCACAGTATTTAAAATGCTGGCGTACTGAGTATATAGCTATGCTTCACGTGCAGAGAAAAATGTTAATACTTAAACAGTAATAACTTTTACTAGAAGCATTTTTGCCAGTGCTTGTATATTGCAAATATGTTTCTATTCAAAAATGTAATTCATCTATGTGCATTTACATTTTGACTGGAATGTCCCTTTAAGGGAGTTAAGGTTCCAGTTCCGATTTCTGAACAAGAACAGGGGTTTTACTCCAATCTGTTCATAGTTCCAAAGAAGAAAGGAACTTTCAGACTCTTTCTATATTTGAAAACAAATTTTTGAGGGTTCCTACATTCATGGAAACAATTTGAACAATTTTTACTCTAGTACAAGGACAGTTTATGTCTGCAATAAATTTGAAAGGACCACTAAACACACATTGTAAACTACATGGTTTTGAACCTTCATATCTGAGATTCATTTTGCAATGAAAAATGCAGCTTTCTTTTGTCAAATGAGTATATTGTTTTATGTTAATTACACTGATTTCCCTTACCTTAAAATAGTTTAGCACTGATTCAGCTTACAAGAATGCTCCTATCATGATTTTTTATGCCATACTTATAATCCACCTTTTACAAACATGTGACTGCTGAGAACCTTAGGGGGGAGGGGGAAGTAAACAAAAGCTTACATAAATTGCCTAAAAGTATTAACCCAAACCTTCATGAGAGAAAGTGAAACAAGCACATTTTTTAGATGTATTTTACAGCAAAAGGTAGCAAAATAAATTATAAATGTATATTGCAACAATGTTTCACTTGCAATAATGAAATATATTATAAGTTGTCAAGTTTAATGGTCCTTGAAGGATGTTTACCTTCATATTCCTATTCACAAAGATGATGATTGGTTCCTTTGCTTCGCATTTATGTTAAAACATTAACTTTATAGCTCTACCATTTTGTTCTAACTATGGCTCGCTATTATCTGTAATTCGAGGTCAGGGAGTTTAGTCTCCTCAGGGGACAAGGTTACCAATAAACATTCTAGAAATCCGGGCTCTTTAAAGCTGGCCTCTCCTAAAAACAGAGACTTTCCCTCATTTCCAATCAGACAATGTCACACCAGTGGCATATAGGCATATATCAATCAGCAAGGGGGAACTCGCAGTTCTCTAGCAATGAAGGAAGTAGCTTGTATTTTTTCTTGGGCAAATCATTGCACAATCTCAGCCGTTCACATTACAGTGGTCAGGAATTGGGAAGCAGACTATCTATCGTCAATCTCTACATCAGGAAGTATTTGATCAGATAAAAGAACGATGGAGTCTCCCAAAGGTAGATCTCATGGCTTCTTGTTTGGACTACAAACTTCCCAGGTACATTGCGAGATCTGGAGATCCACAAGCACAGGCAGTAGAAGCACAGCTCCTTGGTCATTTAGGGTGGTCTATCGGATCAAACAAAAGCAATTGTCTGAATTTTGATTGTACCAGCTTGGCCACCAGAACTTTGTTTGCTGGCCTCATTCAGATGTCCAGTTTTTCCCCGTGGTCTCTTCCTTTACTGCACAACCTTCTTTCTTAAGCCCATTTTATCATCAAGATCTCAAGTCTCTCATCTTTAAGGCTTGGAGATTGAATGTCTGATTCTAAAACATTGAGTTTTTTTCAGAAAAGTATGTGGAAACCTTAATTCAGGCCAGAAAACCTGTAACTAAAAAAAAAAAATATCACAAGGTTTGGAAGGTTTATCTGCCTTGATGTTAAAGGGACATAAAACAGGTTGAGATCTGTGCATATCCTAAAAGGGCTATTTATCCACCAATCAGCAAGGACAACCCAGGATGTTCACCAAAAATGGGCCGGCATCCAAACTTACATTCTTGCATTTCAAATAAAGATACCAAGAGAATGAAGAAAATTTGATAATAGGAGTAAATTAGAAAGTTGCTTAAAATTGCTTGCTCTATCTGAATCATGAAAGAAAAAATTTGGGTTCAGTGTCCCTTTAAGAATGACTAGTTTGGGGGAACTTCCGGGAGGCGGCCATGATAGGTCGCACATTACCACTCTGCTCCAGCCTTTGCACTGTTTTTCATTAATATAACACTCTAGATGGCTCATCTACCTGCTATATAACCTGATTTCTATGAACCTAAAGATCCTGCTTTAGCTGAGCCTACAAACTTGCAAAAGAATGTGATCTGGAGCACCCGGAGCATACAGTGAGGCTACGGCCTTCCCTTCACCCCCCCGGCGAGGTGCGCTCAGGCCTTGTCGTTAGGCAGCACATAGTGCTGATCTTAAAGCTTTTTACACCTAATCTGCCTGTCTACAGATCTACACAACTGATCATCGCGTATGCTGCAGGCATTCTACGGGAGCTGAACCGTTTGTTGGCAGAACATCATGCTGCATTTGAAGCCATCTTATGTGGAGTATTAGAGCCTGCGGACCATCAATTGCCCCACACAACTGCTCAGACGGAGCCTGCTTTGGCGAAGCAGGAGACTGATGGCACCCTCACTAGCAATCTAGAATCCTGGAGCCCGCTAGCAACCTCTAAAAGTATGCTGGAAAGCCGGGAATGTGCCTGTGTGAATTCTGCAGAATCGGACCACCTAACTGAGCGGCAAGACAGTGGCGGGCTGGCCCAAACAGGAGAACATATAGCCATTACAGGGGTGAGCCATCTAAATAGCATGCCGCAGCAGAAGCTTTTGGTACACGCATCAACGTATATTTTGGCTGGTAACTCTATCCGGACCGCTCTGCACAGGCGGTTGAAGGGACTATGTCTCTCTCAGGTGCCGGGTCTGCCTATTAGTCTCTCTAATGCAATCATCTTACATTGGCAATGGGACCCTGGTGGTCGGACTGTGACTGCTGCTAATAAGGGTGACAGGAATGGGCAGTGACTTGCTGCACGGTGTTGCTGCAAATTAAACTGTCATTCTGGGAATACCAAGTCCAGCAGTGGTGTGGTCATGTATTATAGTGAGGTTACTCTCTGCCACCATGTTACTATACACTGGTAGTACACTCATTATCATTTATACAATGTGTGTGGACCCCCGGTACGCCCTCAGATTTATTTACTTAACACTTTAAGGGGTCACAGTAGCTCTCACTGTCTCCTTGGGGGATCTCAAGAACATACCATGGAGGTTATGTCCTGCTGCCAGCGGCCGAGGTAGTGGGATGTTTACCTAGTTTTTCCCCTCACTAGCCCCCTACAAAGCTTTAATGTGAGCTGACATTGACTTTGGAACACACCCTAGGCATGATCTGCTACTGACTAGAGGGTGGCTGAAACAAATGATTTTTGTATGTAGCTTTGAAATAGAGATTTATTTATTTTTTTTCTTGTGGCAGCCTTGTTTATAACTCCCTCTCATCTGTTTAGTTTCTATGTCATACCCAGCCATGGTCTCTAAGTGTTTATATGGCTACACCTACTATTTCATTTTAAATTACTACACTATAATTGAGATTCTTTCCTTGTGATAGCCTGGTTTATAACTTCCTATTAACTGCTTAATTTCTATATCATATGATGTTTTGGTCTCTAACTTACTATTTCTCACTTAATATTAAATTGTTATACTTTAGCCACAGTTCAGGCAGAGTTATACCTATAAGTTTCTTTTGATAAAAATTATCCTACCTTGTATTTCTATATGAGCTGTTATTCCCTATATATAAAAGAGGCTCTCATGTAGAGATCCAAAAGTGGTCTCTCTCCTAGATATAGCCCCCTGTTTAAGATTCAGCATCTATTCAAAGGGTCCAAGAGTGGCCCCTTCTATCAGTTTGGAGGCATGTAGCATATTAGGCATCACCTTGGTATAAGACATTTTCACATTAACCTCTTAGAAGTATTATATGTTATTGTACTCAATTTTATGACATTGTGTTTTGTCCCTTTTTATTTCATGTATGCCTTTTTCAGATCCTCAATAAAAATAAAAAATAAAATAAAGAATGACTAGTTTGCATTCATTTTGAATTCCTAGAATCCTGGAATTCATGCAAGAAGGTCTAGATAAGTGGGTTTCTGCCAATAACTCTATTTATTGATGATTCTACAAGGTAGTAGATGACCCTTTACTCCATGCATGAGAGCAAAACAAGTGGTGCTGTTCCTTACATTTTGAATTGTAGTGCTCTAGTTTTTTCTTTCATTTTTGGGTCCTCGTAAAGCATAAAAAGTTTCAGCTTCATGGTTATAGTTCATGATTCATAAAGCTTACTTGGAGGCAGGTAAACGTTTTACAGCCCACTCTACCAAATCTGTTTCTTCTTCCTGGGCTTTAAAAAAGTGAGGCTTCTGTTGAGCAAATTTGCTTAGCAGCAACTTGGTTAACTTTACATACATTTTACTAAATTTTATCATTTTGATGTTTTTTTCCTTCCTCAGAAGCGGATTTTGGTAGGAAAGTACTCTAGGCAGCAGTGTCAAGAAAATAGGTTCCTACCTTCTTCAAAAATCCCAACAATTCCACAGCTTGGGTTTTAGTTCCCTTGTGTAATGGGTTGTGGGCTCTTACCACCGTATGAAAGAAAACAAAATGTATGTTTATGTTTCTTTCTTTAATGGTCCACCCCCGCCCAAGTTATGTTAAGTTTTTTTATTTTATTTATTGAAGACAATACTATTTTGCACCATTTTCCCTGCTTTCTCTTTTCCTACCTTGCTTTCTATCTTTCCTGCTTGGCTATACGTAAGACTGACATACCAGTGAGGTGGGAGGAATGACGTGCTCTTGAGAGTTTGGGAATTAATCTTTCCCTCCTAGTGGTGGAAATTGTAATCCCATGCGTAATGGATCATGGATTCTCACCACCATCAAATAAATTAATTCATCAGGTAAGCATATATTTAGTTTTTTAAACTATTTAAAACTTATTGACCAGCGCAGAAGATAAACCACACAAGCAATCAAAATACAGAGGTTCCCCCAAAAAAGCCTAAGAATAGAATTGGTTTGCAAAAAGAAAGAATATTGATTGCACAAATCAATGCTTAAGGTGACAGATGGATAAAATACCCTTTACTTTAAAATGGGTAATATGTCAAATCCAGGATATAACATAACCTTGTTACCAAGCTGATAATAAACGGGATTTAATTGTTAATTCTCTGTATCCTAGATTCTATGGGTCTGTTATTCTTACTTATATAGACCAAAAGATTTAGATATAAAATGTGGCAAATTATATATTATAACTAAGTATTAAAATGTGACAGTTTAAAAAAAATAAAAATACAAACCCTACACTGAAACTGGTTAACCATAAACGTTTCAAAAAGTAAACATAAAAACGTCACAAAATACAATCTTCACAGAATACGTTACAAGATACAATTGGGCAAGTTGATAATACATACAAATGGATAAAAATTTGATAAAAATAAAACTGATGAAAGTACAAATTAAAAAAGAATAATCCAACAGTACGTGTAAGCTTAGTCCATATAGTCTCCCTCAGAAATCGTTTCCTGGTTCTGTTAATGGGAAACAAGAATCCCTTAGTGCAATATCGGCAGTGTAGTACAATATATGTATATCTAGGGATTCAAAAGTCCGGCTCCTAGATACCGTCCTGTGGCAATTATCTTCCCGTTGTAGTATACAATTGCCTTAGACCTGCTTACAGTTCAATGATCCACTCGTATAATAAACAAACAGCTGATATATTATATTAGTAAAGTCAAAGCTCACTGGCATATGGTCTAATCTAATGGTCTGATCGTACAATGCAAAAACAGACCTAAGATCTCTACTATCATGAGCCGTTACCACGCCGTGAGCGAGATAATTAGGACAGGTAATTAGGTTTGTGTTTATTAAAACTGTCACATTTTAATACTTAGTTATATCATTTGCCACATTTTATATCTAAATCTTTTGGTCTATATCTATATAAGTAAGAGTTACAGACCCATAGAGTCTATATTTAGTTTTTTTGCATTGCTATTGTCTAGTTACCATTGCTCTTGTAAACTAGTGGTAACATAAAGCCTCTTCATAGATTTCAATAAAAATAAGGTTTTTACCAGTCTACAACAGCAATGGACTGTTTAAGCCCTCTTGCAGCAGGACTTAAAGTGATGGTAAACTTTAGCTATTCAAATGCCATAAATATAATCTTTGCATTTAAAAAAGTATATGTGTACCTTTTTTTTTTAATCTGTGGAAAGGGTTAAATCCGAACCTATGGTAATGTTTCTATTACAATGTTATGCCGGTCCACTGGGATCAAGTTTTTTTTTTTTTTTATGGCAATTCCAATGAACATCCAATCAGTGTGTGTGTCATGTGACACTCTTGAAGTCCAGCCCCTTGAAAACCCTTAGAAAGCCTATGTAGGAAATGGGTGGGACTTCTCTCTATATCACAGCCCAGCCAAAAGAGGAAATGAAGGGGGGGCGGAGGAACAGAAGATACTTAGTAGGATTATAAATCTTGTACTATACAATAGATATACGCTATTTAAAAAAATATAATTATGGGGTTTTGCTTGTACACTAATATATTTTTCATTGCAACATTCTTAAAGTCTAAAATTTTCCATCACTTTAACCTGTGTGTTTAACAACTTTGTAGGGGTTAAATACAGTTATAAACATTAAATAAAATATAATTAAAATCCATTTTGCTAAGTAATTCACACTTTTTTTTATTATTATTATCTCTGTCCTAGGTAAACCAGCTGATAACCACTTAAAACTAGGTGTTCTAAAACTTAAACCAAATACCAAGATTATGATGATGGGAACACGAGAAGAAAGTTTGGTAATATGCTTTCAAATTTTAACCTACCTTGCTAAATCATAGTCTAAATCATAGTCTGGTAAATTCCTTTCTATCCATATCTTTACGTTTGTCAGACACAACTGCTTTATTGTTATAATCTTTTATTTGAGTCACTGTCTTTGTACCTAACATTAAATCAATATCTGTGATAAATAGTTTTAAAGGCTAGTTATCCATCAATTTTGTAAAGGAATAAGATTTCATTTGAGACAAGCAGCCAGTTAATGTTGTCTTTTGCTCTTACAGGAGGAGGTGATGGGTCCCCCACCTGAAAATGATGATGTTGTAAATGATTTTGATATAGAAGAGGAAGTCGTTGAAGTTGAAAATAGGTATGATGAATGCACTTCTTACTCATAAATCTTGTGAAGACCAGACCTCAGTTTGTATCTGTATAATCCATCAAACCAGAATGAATCATCCAGTTTTAGTAACCCATTTGTGCTGAAGCAGTCTAACACTTTAAGCCCCGTCCAATGGGGTTGTTCTTAGGAGAGGAGCTGATGCAGTTTTCTACGTTCTGTTAGCACATTATGCTAAGTATGTTTTACTAAATAGCCCAGAGGCAGAACTTTTCTTCACTTTCTGCGATGAGAGATTTAAAAATAAAAAAATCTGCAGAATATTTTCAAATAAAATTAAATTTTAAATTAGGCAGTTACACTAAAGCACCAGCTCAAATGCAATGTGTTGATTGACTGGAGATTAAAGTAACATTTTTAAAATGTCTCACATAAATGTGTTTCTTTTTCTGTTAATCTAACATCAGGTAGAAATATAGTAATAAAAAATGTTCATTACTCATAAGAACACCTTACATTCAGAAGTCACAGCTTTGCAGATCAGGAAAGGCTAGGGGGGGGGAGAGTTGAAAAACCCCTGAGAGCCAGTCAACAAAAAATCCTCTGCAGCGTTGCTCCATATTTGATTGTTCTCTTCGAACATCACTTTGCTCTGGATGCACTGTGTTAAGGAAATCTCACACAATGCAACCAGAGCACAGCTCTGAAGAGAACAGTCAAATGTGAAGCAGTGCTGAGTTCATGCTTGTGTCCCCTTCTTTCTGCAGACATGCTGCATTTTCTACGATAAGGTCTTAGATCACAGCCTGGTCTACCTTGGGGCTAAATAGTACAAGTCCTTCCCCCTACTTTGAGATGAAGATACTTTCTGAAGTCAAAGATCATCAAAATGGCCAAAACTACAATAGGAGGTCTTGGTACGGATTTGGAGGGTAGCAAATGCAAATATACTTCACTTTACAGAAAGGGTAAATAATGCTTGGAAATGCTGACATTTAATTAATGGACAAAAAAAAAATCATATTAAAAACCTACATACTTACTTTTAATTTCCTGTAATTAAATAAAAGTTATGTTAATGGGGTATTTTTTTTTTAAATTAACTCCTTTTAACCCTCACTTATCTTGTATGCCCTATTCTACACTCAGCAGGACCGGACTGTGAAAAATTTGAAACAAAATTGTCTTTGAAATGATCAACTTGTTAATACACACAGAATGCCAGATACTTGTACTAATTTATTTGAACTAAATGATTGTGTTAATTTGTTTTTCTTAAATTTATTGCAAAACTTTAATACTGTCTAGGGAAGAAAACTTGGCCAAAATCTCCCGACGTGTTAAAGAATACAAAGTGGAAATTCTTAATGCTCCTAGGGAAGGGAAGAAACTGCTGGTATTAGATGTTGATTACACACTGTTTGGTAAGTGTTTTTTTTATTTCTATTTTATTAAAATGCCAATGTTAATTTAACATATTAAGCATTGTTCTTCACCGTTCATTCAACATAAATTAATGTAATGATAATTTGTGCAACAAATGTTAAAAAGTAATCTTAGCTAATTTTAGCCAGGTGGACTATTAAAATCAGCCCGGTGGTGTGCCCATTGCATAGGTCCTGGGGAGAACACTGAAAACCAAAGGTATAGTGCAGTACTGAATGGAAATATTTATAGTAAAGTATCAAGGCAAGGAAGTGCTAGAAGCATCGTTCAAAAAGAAAGTTAAAGGAATAGGAGGGTTAAAATGAAGAGAGGCAATCATTTGAGCCTAGTAAAATGTACTCGTGTTTTTGGTAAGTAAATCAACAACTTTGATGGAATCACCTGACATACTATGTAGATGTCCTGACTTGCTCTTGGACATGATGTGCAATGATTCAAGATTTGCGGAGAGATTACAAATTTTGCTCCAAACTCCTGCAGTAGGCAAGCAAAATTGAAATTAAATATTTAGTTTGCTTAGGAGTTCTCTTGATAAAGGAAATCAGATGTACATCTAAAACAATTACAATACAGCTGAAGCAAATGTAAGTAAGTTGATCTTTAAAAGCAAAATCTGTCCTGTGGGTATTGAACCCAGGACTGCTGCCTTATATTGCTGTGCGTTGCCTCTGAGCCACAGGTTAGCCTTAAAATCTGTTTCTTTACTGAGGTATGTAAGGTGCTAGTCTAGTCCTTACATTATTGTATTGGTTTTAGAAGAACTGCAGAACAACTCACATCAATAGAGTCATCAACTGTCCAAATGGACTGTAAAATTATCTTTATTTTAAAAATTTAAATAATATATAGTACATCGGTCTGCAGTGTTATCTTATTTGCCCATGTTTAGCTAGGCAAGTTTTGTTTAGATAGGGGTTTTGCTTCTGCATTACCAAAGCGAAGTCTGTATTTAAAATCTGCACATAATTTATAAATTTTCAACTCGTTAAAGCTAATCTGCATTCAGCATCTTTCATTCTCTTCATCTGAACAATTTCTCATGGGAAAAACAGAACCTGGAGCTTATGTAGTGAAGTTTTATTTTTATATATATATATATATATATATATATATATATATATATATATATATATATATATATATATATAATACACACATTTTGGCTTGATGAAGTGGGCCAGATTCAATAAAGTTTGTCTTACAAAAATAAGCTTCTTATTTCAGCGTTACCAAGTCTTTGGAGGTACCCAGGTCATTCTTTTTTTCAGGAATAGGAGTAATCCGAGCTGTTTTTTTTTAACTTGACTGATGTAATTTCATTCTAATTTACAGTACAAAATGGAAAAAGGAAGGTGAAAATGGAAACTTAAAATTTAGCTTTTATTTGTTCTATTAAAAATGCCTTTTCACACATTCTTAAAGAAATGTCTTAATAGAGAGGGTTTTAGATCCTATCCCATAAATACAGACTGGCTCAGCTCCGAGCAAGCCCAGAGGGGCCTGAAAAGAATGCCTTAATACCCGTAAAAGCTTAGGAGGTGAAAACATATAAAGTAGGGAAACCCCCACCAATTTCCTGGCTTATAGCTGGAGATGGCGTCATAGGGAGACACAGCAGTTTATTACATCTTTATTCCTTTTGTTGGAGTTATAATGTGCTATGCTGATTTACAGGACTCAATTGAGCGAGGAAGGTTCTATCTTCCTTTTGCTTTACAGTTGTAATCCCTTTTGTAACAATATTTATAGTGTGATTTAATGGGATGTTACAATTGTAAAGTAATATTTTCTTTCTTTCATCTAAAGGGGACTTTTTTTTTTATGGATGTTGCAAAGTTAAAAGCATATATAGGGGTCGATTTATCAAGCTGCGGTGGACAGGGGCACACATACGTGCCCCTGTTTGCTGCAGCTCGCCTCTGGCAAGCTGAATTCCGTAACCAGGATTCAGCATTGCACACGAGCACTATTTTGCGCTCGAGTGCAATCCTGCCCCCTACCCGCACACAGCCAATCATGCGCGGGCAGGAGCTGTCAATCGGATACGATTAGGGAAAGGTGGCGAAAGGTTAGAGAAGCAGCGGTCTGATGACTGCTGCTTATTAAATACGGACTGCAGGTAGGCAAAGGGGTTGATAAATTGACCCCATAATGTAGCCTGTTACATATTTTAGCATGTTTTAATAGTGATCTAAATATATATTTATTTTAGAACTGTGTCAAATATATTGTCGCTTTGGCATGGGGCTGCCATATTTAATAATCTTTGATTACAGTGTAAGACAAAACACGTTAAATGAATTTTCTCACGTGTGTTTATCTATTGAAGGTGGTGTAATATGAATGACACTAAATATGCAGCAGTCATCAAGAAGATGTAGTCATAAACTCCATTACACATAATCAATAAATAGACAATGCAAGAGCAGTTAGTTTGAATTTCACACGTGTACAAGATTTTTTTCTGACTCTCTTTTTATTTTCCTTCCCACTGTATCATGTGACAGCCATCAGCCAATCACAAAATGCATATACGTATATACTGTGAATCTTGCACATGCTCAGTAGGAGCTGGTGCTTCATAAAGTGTGAATTTAAAAAAAGACTGTAGACATTTAGATAATAGATGGGGATGGGAAAGTTGTTTAAAATTGTGTGCTCTATCTGAATCATGAAAGTTTAATTTTGACTTTATTGGTCCTTTTAAAAAAAAAAAAAAAAAATGGGCCATAATAATGTCTGTAATCTGCAAGGTCCAAACAAAAGCAACTCCAATAGTTGTAACGTGAATGATTCTGTCTTTTTATAGTTATTCTTATTCAGATTTGCTTGTTTAGAAATCTGAGAAATGCATAATAAGCTTTTAACAATACTGGCAATAAGGTAATAATAATATGTAAAAATATTTTTAAAAAATCTTTTAAAAGAGAAGTCGAACTATGTTTAAAAAAAAATAAATAACTGTCAAAAAATCAGGGTTCAAAAGCATTTGGCCTTCCTGATGATTAAGTATTTCATGTTAAAGCAGATTTCGTATGTCTTCTGTTTGATGGCTCTATAGAAGTTTAAATACAACTGCCCTTCTTGGTTTCTAATATTGTGAGGACTAATACCATTTCATATTATACAGGTTACCAAAGATGTCAAAATAAAATGTTAATTGCAAGAATGGATGCTACTCCAGTGGATTTATAGTGAATTGCTATAAAAATCTTGATAAAGTATTATTTGGCAACATTATTACCATTTATTACAATTGTTTGCAAATTTCTTTCAGACCATCGGTCATGTGCAGAAACTGGCTTAGAGTTAATGAGGCCGTACTTGCATGAATTTCTCACTTCTGCCTATGAAGACTATGACATTGTAATATGGTGTAAGTACATTGATGCTGTAGCAATCGCTTTTTATGTGTCATTTTAATTCACTTCACAAACACTGCAGTTATGTAGTATATTATGGCTTAATAAATAAACCTAAAAACTAGAGATTAGAGTAAAACACTTTTAATTATATTATGTTGTTTCAAATAAATATCACTTAGAGAAAATATTTTAACAGAAAATTCTGTTTTCTTTCCTAAAATATGGAGAGTCCATGACGTCATTAATTACTAGTGGGAATATCACTCCTGACCAGCAGGAGGTGGCAAAAAGGACCACAGCAAAGCTGTTAAGTGTCACTCCCCTGCCCATAATCCCCAGTCATTCTCTTTGCCTCTGTCAATGGAGGAAGTGAAGTTTTGGTGTCTGAAGAAAATTGGATTTCTTTCACTACAAGCAAGATTTTTTTGGGTCTAGCCGTAGTCCACGTTAATCTCTTCAGTAGGGTAGTGGGGGCTTTAAAGCAGTTAGGAACTTGTGAGGTGGGCCTTGCTGCATTTTCCTAACATTTTGCTGCCCTAGTATAGAAAGCCAGAGTAGGTTTACGGTGTTCTTTCTTTTTTCTACAGGTCTCTGATAGAAATATGTGTCCTGTCACGCCTTGTAAGCTGTCCTCCTGCCGGACGGCCAGATTGCAGGTAAGTGCCTTTTGTCTTCTATGTATGGGAGACTGTGCACTTAATAAGGTTGACTGCAACATTATATGGGACATACGTATCCTTTATAAGGATATTGACAGGCAGGGAGCAGGCACTTATATGCTACTAGAGACCAAGGGTTATTACTTTTATTTGGTTTAAAGTATATACCTTTTCTTTTATTGTGGGTTAGACTAAGCAAGCTATTTGTGCTTATGGTGTCAGACTAGTCTCAAACAAGTTACAGCGGTGTGCTGTACGTTGTGGAGATTCTCCTTAAAACACTGTTGATGATTTATGTGCTTAGAGACTTTTCTCATGAGATGGGCTGTACAATGGGTTTTTTTGAGGATTGTACATGTTAATGACTTATGGTACTGCTCTGTTGAGGTTCGCAGTTTGGGACCATGCTCTTTAGGAGACCATCTTGTGTGTTATGGGGCCACCGGTCTTCCGCCATTACAAATAGCATGGTGGGAAGGACGCTGGAATATTTGCAGTTTGCTTAGACCGTACCTAAGGTTTAAACACCTCAGTCTCTGAGGTGTAGGGACATTTATTTGTCTGTTTACCTAGCTTAGTGCTAGACTTTTCTGCAGAGAAGCCATTTTAGTGTTTTATTTAAAGTGACAGTACATAACATATTTACATATTAAAATAAAAGAATTTTAATTTTATCCTTTATTTTTAATCTAAGGACATGGAAGATCTGTGTTTGCTTTCTCTTGTTAAGTGTAGTCAGTCCACGGGTCATCCATTACTTATGGAATATATCTCTTCCTAACAGGAAGCTGCAAGAGGATCACCCAAGCAGAGCTGCTATATAGCTCCTCCCCTCACATGTCATATTCAGTCATTCTCTTGCAGCCTAACTAAAGATAGGTCGCTGTGAGAGGTCTGTGGTGTTTTTTAACTTAGTTTATTTCTTCAATCAAAAGTTTGTTATTTTAAATGGCACCGGAGTGTGCTGTTTGTTCTCAGGCAGCATTAGAAGAAGAATCTGCCTGCGTTTTCTATGATCTTAGCAGACGTAACTAAGATCCACTGGCTGTTCTCATCTGAGGAGTGAGGTAACTTCAGAAAAGGGGAATAGCATGCAGGGCCCCCCTGCAAACGAGGTATGTGCAGTAAATTATTTTTCTGAGGAATGGAATTGACTGAGAAAATACTGCTGATACCAATGTAATGTAAGTTCAGCCTTAAATGCAGTGATAGCGACTGGTATTAGGCTGATGAGTGTGTGTACACTGAATGTATTTTTCTAAGGAATGGAATTGACTCTGAAAATACTGTTAATACTGAAATAATGTATGAGCCTTAACTGCAGTAAAAGCGACTGGTAGCAGGCTTATTAATAACACTTCATAACTTTTCAAATGTATGTTTAAAACGTTTACTGGCATGTTAATCGTTTTTTGTGAGGTACTTGGTGATAAAACTTATTGGGGCATGATTTTTACCACATGGCCATCTTTGTTTTCTGCATATAAACAGTTATCTTAGCTTCCCCACTGTTGTAATATGAGTGGGAGGGGCCTATTTTAGCGCTTTTTTGCGCAGTAAAAATTCAGTCACAATCTGTCTACTTCATCCTCCATGATCCAGATCGTCTCTAGAGAGCTCAGGGGTCTTCAAAATTCATTTTGAGGGAGGTAATCAGTCACAGCAGACCTGTGACAGTGTGTTTTGACTGTGATAAAAATGTTAATTATTAAATTGTTATCCGTTTTTTGGTATTAAGGGGTTAATCATCCATTTGCTGGTGGGTGCAATCCTTTGCTAACTTAATACATTTACTGTGAAAAATTGGTTGCTATAACTATTTTGGTTCATTGTTATTTCAACTGTGACAGCTTTTTGTGCTTCTTAAAGGCACAGTAGCGTTTTTTATATTGCTTGTAAATTTATTTAGAAAAGTATTTCCAAGCTTGCTAGTCTCATTGCTAGTCTGTTTAAACATGTCTGACACAGATGAATCTCTTTGTTCACTATGTTTAAAGGCCAATGTGGAGCCCAATAGAAATTTGTGTACTAATTGCATTGATGTTACTTTAAATAAAAGTCAATCTTTATGCCGACTAACTCTCCTCACGTGTCAGTACCTTCGCCTCCCGCTCAGGAGGTGCGTGATTTTGTGGCGCCAAGTACATCAGGGAGGCCCTTACAAATCACTTTGCAAGACATGGCTACTGTTATGGCAGAAGTATTATCTAAATTGCCAGAATTAAGAGGCAAGCGCAATAGCTCTGGGTTAAGGACAGAGCGCGCGGATGAGGTGAGAGCCATGTCAGATACTGTGTCACAGTTTGCAGAACATGAAGACGGAGAGCTTCATTCTGTGGGTGACGGATCTGATCCAGGGAGACTGGATTCAGAGATTTCTAATTTTAAATTTAAGCTTGAGAACCTCCGCATATTGCTAGGGGAGGTTTTAGCGGCTCTGAATGATTGTAACACGGTTGCAATTCCAGAAAAATGATGTAGGTTGGATAGATACTATGCGGTACCGGTGTGTACTGACGTGTTTCCTATACCTAAAAGGCTTACAGAAATTATTAGCAAGGAGTGGGATAGACCTGGTGTGCCTTTTTCCCCTCCTCCCATATTTAGGAAAATGTTTCCTATAGACGCCACCACACGAGACTTATAGCAGACGGTCCCTAAGGTGGAGGGAGCAGTTTCTACTTTAACTAAGCGTACCACTATCCCGGTGGAGGATAGTTGTGCCTTTTCAGATCCAATGGATAAGAAATTAGAGGGTTACCTTAAGAAAATGTTTGTTCAATAAGGTTTTATCTTACAGCCCCTTGCATGCATTGCGCCTGTCACTGCTGCGGCGGCATTCTGGTTTGAGTCTCTGGAAGAGGCCATTCGCACAGCTCCATTGGATGAAATTATGAACAAGCTTAAAGCACTTAAGCTAGCTAACGCATTTGTTTCTGATGCCGTCGTACATTTAACCAAACTTACGGCTAAGAACTCCGGATTCGCCATCCAAGCGCGCATAGCGCTATGGCTTAAATCCTGGTCAGCTGACGTGACTTCTAAATCTAAATTGCTTAATATTCCTTTCAAAGGGCAGACCTTATTCGGGCCCGGCTTGAAAGAAATTATAGCTGACATTACGGGAGGTAAGGGCCATGCTCTACCTCAGGACAGGGCCAAATCAAAGGCCAAGCAGTCTAATTTTCGTGCCTTTCGTAACTTCAAGGCAGGAGCAGCATCAACTTCCTCCGCTCCAAAACAGGAAGGATCTGTTGCTCGTTACAGGCAGGGCTGGAAAGTTAACCAGTCCTGGAACAAGGGCAAGCAGGCCAAGAAACCTGGTGGTGCCCGTAAGACAGCATGAAGAGAGGGCCCCCTATCCGGAAACGGATCTAGTGGGGGGCAGACTTTCTCTCTTCGCCCAGGCTTGGGCAAGAGATGTCCAGGATCCCTGGGCGTTGGAGATCATATCTCAGGGATATCTCCTGGACTTCAAAACTTCTCCTCCACGAGGGAGATTTCATCTTTCAAGGTTATCAGCAAACCAAATAAAGAAAGAGGCGTTTCTACGCTGTGTACAAGACCTCTTACTAATGGGGGTGATCCACCCAGTTCCGCGGACGGAACACGGGCAAGGATTCTATTCAAATCTATTTGTGGTTCCCAAGAAAGAGGGAACCTTCAGACCAATCTTGGACTTAAAAATCCTAAACAAATTCCTAAGAGTTCCATCATTCAAAATGGAAACTATTCGAACCATCCTTCCCATGATCCAAGAGGGTCAGTACATGACCACAGTGGACTTAAAGGATGCCTACCTTCACATACCGATTCACAAGGATCATTATCGGTACCTAAGATTTGCTTTCCTAGACAGGCATTACCAGTTTGTAGCTCTTCCCTTCGGATTAGCTACGGCTCCAAGAATCTTTACAAAAGTTCTGGGCTCACTTCTGGCGGTACTAAGACCGCGAGGCATAGCGGTGACTCCGTACCTAGACGACATTCTGATACAAGCGTCAAGTTTTCAAGCTGCCAAGTCTCATACAGAGATAGTTCTGGCATTTCTGAGGTCGCATGGGTGGAAGGTGAACGTGGGTTCCCTTTCTAGGGACTCTTATAGATTCTGTAGAGATGAAAATTTACCTGACAGAGGCCAGGTTATTAAAACTTCTAAATGCTTGCCGTGTCCTTCATTCCATTCCACATCCGTCAGTAGCTCAGTGCATGGAAGTAATCGGCTTAATGGTAGCGGCAATGGACATAGTACCATTTGCGCGCCTGCATCTCAGACCGCTGCAATTGTGCATGCTAAGTCAGTGGAACGGGGATTACTCAGATTTGTCCCCCTTACTAAATCTGGATCAAGAGACCAGAGATTCTCTTCTATGGTGGCTTTCTTGGCCACATCTGTCCAAGGGGATGACCTTTCGCAGGCCAGATTGGACGATTGTAACAACAGACGCCAGCCTTCTAGGCTGGGGCGCAGTCTGGAACTCCCTGAAGGCTCAGGGATTATGGACTCAGGAGGAGAAACTCCTCCCAATAAATATTCTGGAATTAAGAGCAATATTCAATGCTCTCCTAGCTTGGCCTCAGTTAGCAACTCTGAGGTTCATCAGATTTCAGTCGGACAACATCACGACTGTGGCTTACATCAACCATCAAGGGGGATCCAGAAGTTCCCTAGCGATGTTGGAAGTCTCAAAGATAATTCGCTGGGCAGAGTCTCACTCTTGCCACCTGTCAGCAATTTACATCCCAGGCGTGGAGAACTGGGAAGCGGATTTTCTAAGTCGCCAGACTTTTCATCCGGGGGAGTGGGAACTTCATCCGGAGGTCTTTGCTCAACTGATTCATCGTTGGGGCAAACCAGATCTGGATCTCATGGCGTCTCGCCAGAACGACAAGCTTCCTTGTTACAGATCCAGGTCCAGGGACCCGGGAGCGGTGCTGATAGATGCTCTGACAGCCCCTTGGGTCTTCAACATGGCTTATGTGTTTCCACCATTTCCGATGCTTCCTCGTTTGATTGCCAAGATCAAACAGGAGAGAGCTTCGGTGATTCTGATAGCGCCTGCGTGGCCACGCAGGACCTGGTATGCAGACCTAGTGGACATGTCGTCCTGTCCACCGTGGTCTCTGCCTCTGAGACAGGACCTTCTAATTCAGGGTCCTTTCAACCATCCAAATCTAATTTCTCTGAGGCTGACTGCATGGAGATTGAACGCTTGATTCTATCAAAGCGTGGCTTCTCGGAGTCGGTTATTGACACCTTAATACAGGCTAGGAAGCCTGTTACCAGAAAAATTTACCATAAGATATGGCGTAAATATTTATATTGGTGCGAATCCAAGTGTTACTCATGGAGTAAGGTTAGGATTCCTAGGATATTGTCCTTTCTACAAGAGGGTTTAGAAAAGGGCTTATCTGCTAGTTCGTTAAAGGGACAGATTTCTGCTCTGTCTATTCTTCTACACAAACGTCTGGCTGAAGTTCCAGACGTTCAGGCTTTTTGTCAGGCTTTAGCTAGGATTAAGCCTGTGTTTAAGACTGTTGCTCCGCCGTGGAGCTTAAACTTAGTTCTTAACGTTCTTCAAGGCGTTCCATTTGAACCCCTTCATTCCATTGATATCAAGCTGTTATCCTGGCAGGTTCTGTTTTTGATGGCTATTTCCTCGGCTCGAAGAGTCTCTGAGTTATCTGCCTTACATTGTGATTCTCCTTATCTGATTTTTCATTCAGACAAGGTAGTTCTGCGTACTAAACCTGGGTTCTTACCTAAGGTAGTTACTAACAGGAATATCAATCAAGAGATTGTTGTTCCATCACTGTGTCCTAACCCTTCTTCAAAGAAGGAACGACTTTTGCATAATCTGGACGTAGTCCGTGCCCTGAAGTTCTATTTGTAGGCAACTAAAGATTTTCGTCAAACTTCTTCCCTGTTTGTCGTTTACTCTGGACAGAGAAGAGGTCAAAAGGCTTCGGCTACCTCTCTCTCTTTTTGGCTTCGTAGCATAATACGTTTAGCCTATTAGACTGCTGGACAGCAGCCTCCTGAAAGGATTACAGCTCATTCTACTAGAGCTGTGGCTTCCACCTGGGCCTTTAAAAATGAGGCCTCTGTTGAACAGATTTGCAAGGCTGCAACTTGGTCTTCACTTCACACTTTTTCAAAATTTTACAAATTTGACACTTTTGCTTCTTCGGAGGCTATTTTTGGGAGAAAGGTACTTCAGGCAGTGGTTCCTTCTGTTTAATGTTCCTGCCTTGTCCCTCCCTTCATCCGTGTACTTTAGCTTTGGTATTGGTATTCCATAAGTAATGGATGACCCGTGGACTGACTACACTTAACAAGAGAAAACATAATTTATGCTTACCTGATAAATTTGTTTCTCTTGTAGTGTAGTCAGTCCACGGCCCGCCCTGTCTTTAAGGCAGATCTAAATTTTAATTAAACTCCAGTCACCACTGCACCCTATGGTTTCTCCTTTCTCGTCTGGTTTTGGTCGAATGACTGAATATGACATGTGAGGGGAGGAGCTATATAGCAGCTCTGCTTGGGTGATCCTCTTGCAGCTTCCTGTTAGGAAGAGATTAGGGCTGCAACTAACGATTATTTTCATAATCGATTAATCTGCCGATTATTTTTTCGATTAATCGACTAATCGGATAAAAAGAGAATCAATAATAATTTTCTATGTTTTAAATAAAATTCACATAATGAGTGTTATAAATATAAACTTCAAACTAAAACTTTACATTAACACAACTGTTTCTTAAATTTTTAATCAGCAGAGCACAGTTTTATAATTAAACAAAACAAAACCACAAACTGTTTGAAAAGAGGTAGAACTAGAAAGAGTTAGACTATCACTGCTAATAACATTCTGTTATTCACTCTTTCAGAAACTTTGCATTGAAATGCAAAAATCTCAACATGTCCACATGCATCTGGCTAACGCTGGTTCTCTGTTTGCAGCTATATTTCCTGCAGCAGAGAAAAGGCTGTTGAGATGTATAAGTAGGGTTTTGACAAATTTCACAAAAGTGGGATATTTATCTTTGTTAGCTCTTCACCATCAATGCTAAGTGTTTTCTACCTTGGCAAGGGGCCTCTCAATAAAGTAACCCTTGACTTCATTCTAACATAAAAATATCTTGAATATCTATATGCAATGGTAAATAACCAGCTATAAGGTTTTGGGGAAATATCTAGTCTAGTATATATACTTATAAAGGTTGAATCTGGTACATATTATCACAATGTATTAAAAATATAAAAAAACAATAAAAACCAAAATCAAAAGCGCTAAGGACTGTATATCAATAACAGGACAAAGCCTTACAAATATATTTATACAGTACATATCAGCAATAGCAATCAATACGCTAATTATTGTGCAAACAGATAACAGTGCACATCAATTTAAATAACTCCCATCAATCTAGGGGCAAGGTGTAAACAACAAGCTTGGCACTATATCATGAAAAGCATAGTTCCAGATCACCAGATTTAATATAAACAATCCAACTGATGACTATTTATATCTGGGTTGCACATAAGCCAGGGGTAGTTGTAAACGTATACTGTCCTGAAAAAGTGAAAAGTAGACGTCTGTAGACGTCCTTTAGGCTAAGGACCTAACCATAAAACACAATACCATATGCAGGAGTTCATTGGAGTGAAGCAGCTGGTGTTGTGCACAGACCAACTAATTGCAAACCAACTAATAGATTATGAGATTCGTTGACAACTATTTTCATAATCGATTATTATCGATTATGACGATTAGTTGTTGCAGCTCTAGAAGAGATATATTCCATAAGTAATGACTGACTACACTACAAGAGAAACAAATTTATCAGGTAAGCATAAATTATGTTTTTTTATGTTTGTTATGTATTGAGGCTCAAATTGTTCAATTCTGTGTTGCTTGCTTAATTAGAACTTTCTCAGGTAGAGAGAGATTTTTGCCGCTGAACCCAATGTCTCTCGGGATGATGCTGTTCAGGCAATTCCACAGCCTTCTCCTTATACGTCCCAAGCCTCAATGGTGTCACATGCAGTGCCCTGCGGTTCCTCTCAATATCCTGGAGGAGTTTATTTGCTGGCAGAAATTGTTGTACAGGTATCTTCTGTGGTATCTAAGGCATTATCTGTTTTTTTTCTATGTTAAAGACAAAAAGCAAGAGGAAACTTAGAGATTCAGATAGTAAGGGTGCTGTTCCATCTGCTGCTACACAGGTGGTCCTCCATAAGTCTGATGAGGAGGATACGTCGGTAGCTTCTGAGGGTGGATCCTCAGATTTGGACAGGATAATTCGTTCTGATGATGATGAAGTATCCTTCAGATTTGATCTTGAACACCTTTTGTATTGTTAAAGGAGGTTTTGGCTACTTTGGACGACTACAATACTCTTGTCGTTGTCAACCCTGGGAAGTATAGTAAATCTTATAAATTCTATGATGTTCCTTCCTCCATGAACCTGTTTCTAGACCGTGCAATGGAGATGATTAACAGGAATGGGAGAAACCAGGGATTTTTCTCCCCGTATCCCCCATTTTTAAAAAGATGTTTCCTGTCACTGACTCTATTAAAGATAGAGTGCACGTGCCTTAAGTAGAAGAAGCCTTTTCTGCTCTGGCTAAGAGAACTATAATCCCTATAGAGGATAGCTGCTCTTTTACGAATCCCAGGGACAAGAAGCTGGAGGCTTATTTGATGAAGACGTATGTTAAATTCAAGATCTTCAATGGCAACCTACAGTTTGTATTGCCACTGTTTCAAGTGTGGCATCTTATTGGTGCACACCTTGTCTTATTCAATTTTGATAGAGACTCCTTTGGAGGAGTTCCAAGACAGAATTCAGGCTCTCAGGCTTGCCAATTCCTTTTTTCTGATGCTTCCATGCAAGTTTAATCTGGGTGCTGCTTGAATAGTATAGTGGCTAAGTAACCGAGAGGATCAATTCCCTATACTGGTAGGGCAAAAATATTTAAGAGCCAAGATATCTAGCTTTACTCTCCTAGCCTGTAGGGTGTTGTGGCTAAGATCTTGGTCAGCGGGTGTTACCTCTAAGTCCAAGCTTCTGACGCTTCCTTATAAGGGTTTGACCTTGTTTAGACCTGGTCTGCCAGAAGTGATTTCTGATATTTCTGGTGGAAAAGGGTCTTTTCTACCACAAAACAAGTAGAATAGACTTAAAGGTTGTCTAAGTTCCTTTTCAAAGGAAAGTATTCCTCTTCCAAGCAGGAACAGTCCAAGTCTTCTTGGTAACCCAATCAGTCTTGGAACAGAGGTAAGTAATTTAAGAAATCTGCAGCTGAGTCTAAATTATCATGTTGTTTTTAACCTGATTAAGGGTTAGATATGGAAACGAGATGTCCCATATCCTTGGGGTAGTATCTTAAGGTTTTAAATAGAATTCTAGACTTTCCCTCCCATAGGCAGATTTATCCTTTCCAACCCTTTCTTTTCTGCAGTCCAGGTAAAAAGAGAGGCATTCTTGAACTGTGTTCAGGACCTTCCTCCCTGGGAGTGATAGTCCCAGTTCCAGTAAGGGAATAGGGCTAGGATTCTATTCGACTAGTTTTCTGAGTACCGTCCTTCAAAATGGAATCCATTTGTTCCATTCTTCCTTTTGTAGGAGGCTCTGTTCATGACGAACATTGACCTGAAGAAAGCTTCTGCTACTTCTCTTTCTCTCTGGTTGAGAAGTATAATTCGTTTTGCTTATGAGACTGCTGGTCAGCAGCCTCCTGAGAGAATTACAGCTCACTCCACGAGGGCTGTCTCCTCTTCTTGGGCTTTCAAAAATGAAGCTTCTGTGGAACAGCTTTTCAAGGCTGCAACTTGGTCCTCTCTGCATACTTTTTCCAAATTTTATAAATTTGATACTTTTGTCGAGGCCGAGGCCTCTTTTGGGAGAAAGGTTCTTCAAGCGGTGGTGCCTTCTGTTTAGTTCTGCCTGTCTTGTTGTCCCTCCCTAGTCATCTATGTCCTCTAGCTTGGGTATTGGTTACCACTAGTAATTGATGACGTTGTAGACTCTCCATATCTTAGGAAAGAAAACAAAATGTATGCTTACCTGATAAATGTATTTCTTTCCGGATATGGAGAGTCCACGACCCCACCCTTAATTTTGAAGACAGATATTTTTTTGACTAAACCTCAGGCACCTCTACACCTTTGTGTTATTCCTTTTTTCCATTTCCCTTTGGTCGAATGACTGGGGATTATGGGTAGGGAAGTGACACTTAACAGTTTTGCTGGGGTGCTCTTTGCCTACTCCTGCTGGCCAGGAGTGATATTCCCACTAGTAATTGATGACGTTGTGGACTCTCCATATCCAGAAATAAATACATTTATCAGGTAAGCATAAATTTTGTTTTTTGCAAATGTTAAAGGGACATAAAAGTTAAAATGAAAATCCTCTAATGTGCTTTCTGTTATGGCTGTGTTGCTTGCATATAACTACATGTTAAATTAGTTCAAGGGCAGCTATAGACTACTGGGACCTTGCTGAACACATCTTGTGAGCCAATGACAAGAGGTATATGGTTCTAGCCACCAATATCCAGCCACTTCCCAGTAGCACATTGCTGCTCTTGAGCTGACTTTAACAATGTGTTTAACCCCTTGGCAGGGGACATACAGTTTTATGCAATGGACAGTGCTTTAATAAAATATACTATCATTTTTTTTTAACCCCTTAACAGCCATTGGCTCCCATTTTCACACTAAGGATTTAAATTATGTGACATATGGGTACGTCTGTGTAAGTAAGGGGTTAAATATGTTTGTGTGCTAAAAACAAAATATATTTTCATGCTTTTGTGGCATAGCATTGTCATCAATAGGTCTGTGAGTAAACTTTTCCACAGACTAGTTGCACAAATATATGCGTTCCTGTTGGTTTTAAAATAAAAACAAAAATTTTCCTTCAAAAACTTAACGTTTAATTGAATTTATGTGGTTTTCATTTTATGTACGTTTAGCTAACGCATAGCTATTTTGTTTTTCGCATTCAATTTAATTAAGCATTATCACCTTCTGTATTGTACTATACTTTTCTTTTTAATTAATAAATTATCTCATTGTAATTTTTAGCGGCTACCAGTATGAAGTGGATTGAAGCCAAAATGAAAGTAAGTTTATGTAGAGCTACAGCAGTCAAACAGGGACTTGATTTGAAAATGACTCTTGCACAGTAAAAGTGCATTTTATGTTTATTTAGGCTGAGAGGTAGAATTAACTTCTATGAGTACAAGGAGAAAATGCAGCACTCGTGGGACACCAACTTTAAGTTAAAAGACAAAACTTTATTCCATTAGTATAAAATCACAGGTAGGATCAGGGAATTAACCCCTTATGCGTTTCGTGCTCCGCCTGAGCACTTAGTCATAGGGATATTTGCTTAAACCGGACATAGCCTATTTAAAGGCACAGTGTCCAATCAAGCAATGTTTCAGAAAGATTTAAAAAACAATGATATAAAAACATGTTGACATTGAACATGATCATCTTACAATATGAATACGTGAATTAGCCAAACATCAGTGAATGTTAAATGTAAAAATAAACAGTTTTAAATCACATCAAAATTCCGTAGTATTATATACAACACACTGCTTCAAAAGAACATCAGAAACATAGATATTGTAACAATGACGTTAATGAGCTAGAGACACCCTATGTATAGAAAAGCTTTTACCCAATACATTTGAACTTTTAACTAACCTAGTACATTTGTGCTACGTGGGAACTGAATTTATTACCATATTATTTAATAAAATACCAGAAAAGATCATCATAGCAGTGTGTTACATATCACTGAACATGGTTAGTGATGATGTATAAGGCATATGTCTTGGGATAAATCGATAACCAAATAGCATGGTATGACATGATAAAACTGAAAATAGATGTTAGTCTATGAATAGACTCATATCCCACTCCTTATTTAAACCTTCAGGGGTAACCGTTCTTAATTTATATATCCAATACATTTCTTGTTTGAGTAACATTTTATTTCTGTTTCCCCCTCTGGTCGGTGGATAAATTTTATCAATGACTTTAACTGTCATATTAAATTTATTTGTCATGTGCATGCTAAAATGGTGCCGTGCAATTGCTGAATTTTTATTATACATTTTAGTGTCATATATGTGTTCCCTCATGCGAGATCTTAACTCTCTACTGGTTTGACCTGTATATTGCATGTGGCACAGATTACATTCGAGTAGATATACAACATAATGGCTCCTGCAATTTGCATAGAAACCAATGTTGTAGCTTTCAAGGGTTACAGTACTTGAGAAAGTTTCTCCTCTGCCTATAATGTCACAGGTTGAACATGAGCCAGTGCCACATTTGAAAGTTCCTTTTTTATGTAGCCATGTACCTGTTCTCTGTTTTTTAGAGGACACTAAGCTTGGTGACAATTTATTGGCTAAAGTGGGCGCCCGTCTAGGAACAAACTTACACCTATCAATAATCTCACTTAGTATCTCATCTTGTTGTAAGATTTGTAAGTTTCTCTTTAAGATGCCACATACCTGGTTATACTGATTAGAGTATTCAGTTGAGAAAACAATAGGAGAATCTGTAAAATCCCTGTTGTCTTTCTTATGTTTCGATAGTAGGCCCTGTTGTGTATTAACACTAGCCTGTTGGATACTGTTATCCAAAAGCTTGGTGTTATACCCTCTTTTTATAAGTCTGTTTTTGAGCGCTGCTGCCTGTTTTTCAAAAAGTTCATCTGAGTTTGTGTTCCTCCTAATTCTCAAAAATTGGGCCCTGGGTATTGATCTAATTAAGTGTGGTGGATGACAAGATCTCGCATTCAAGATAGAGTTACCTGCAGTTGGTTTTCGAAATGTATCTGTCACTATGCTCTCTGTGTCAATCATACCTGTCAATGTAAGGTCAAGAAAATTAACAGTATTGCAATTGCTTTCACCAATGAATTTTAAATTTAAATTATTGTTATTTAGAAATTCCATAAATTCCATCTCATTTACAGTTTCATCAACTATGAACAACAAATCATCTATATAGCGCATATATGCGACAGTGGACTTCATGTACGGATTTTCTTCAGTGAAAATAACATTATTCTCCCACCAACCTACATATAGGTTGGCGAAAGAGGGCGCAAATTTAGCACCCATGGCGGTGCCACAGACCTGTAAATAAAATTCACTGTCAAACATACAATAATTGTGTTGCAAGAGGAATTCAATTATTTCACAAATTAATATCTTAGTTTCTTCTGAAAAATTGGTGTCTTGATCCAAAAAATGTCTAATGGCTCTAACACCGTTTATTTTTACATTTAACATTCACTGATGTTTGGCTAATTCACGCATTCATATTGTAAGATGATCATGTTCAATGTCAACATGTTTTTATATCATTGTTTTTTAAATCTTTCTGAAACATTGCTTGATTGGACACTGTGCCTTTAAATAGGCTATGTCTGGTTTAAGCAAATATCCCTATGACTAAGTGCTCAGGCGGAGCACGAAACGCGTAAGGGGTTAATTCCCTGATCCTACCTGTGATTTTATACTAATGGAATAAAGTTTTGTCTTTTAACTTAAAGTTGGTGTCCCACGAGTGCTGCATTTTCTCCTTGTACTCACATTTTTTGCGGCTTGCGCTTAGCCGCTTTTGACTTGCACCTCACGGGGCTGTGAGCAACATACCCTATCGGCTTGGCAGCAATAGGACTCTCCCCTCTACGTCACGCTCTGCAGCGGCCTAGTCTCTCTTACTCCCAGAATTAACTTCTATGTAGTATGAGCTGATGAAGGAATAAGCAGAAAATCCCTTCAAGGGGCATTGTAATGCAAAAAAATCAACACTCATTTATCAATAATTTATCAATAATTCTTGCATTATTGAACCTAGATTACTATGAGGATGATCACAATCTATGGTTTGATGATTATCCTTGCGACTCCAGATGAGCGCTTTTTTGATGTTGAGTTGATCAGTGAGCCATTTTCATTGTTTATCAGCAGCGCCTTTTACACTATCAATTTGGTGAAAAATGGCACTAAATTTATGTATGCCGGTCCTGTTTTCCTGATCACAATCCAAATTATCAGTAATTGACACAGTTACTAGGAATATGGCAACCCCAGGCGATTGATCTGGCCTTATGTGGCCCTCATCAGTGAGATGCAGCCAGATCCCTATAGACACGTTTGGAATTAAGAAAAGTAGCTGACTTTTGGATATAAGAAAATGTTGAAACTCTCAAAAATTTAGCTTTTTGTGGAATTATGGTTTTTACCTTTCCATTTTAAATAGTTTTCAATTGACTCAAGTCCAAAGAAATGATTCTCAGAGGATGAACTGTACATATGTTAAAGAGACACAAAACTTCAAAATTTGACTACATGATTCAGGCAGAGCATGCAGTTTAATAAAGAAAAGTTCCAATTCTATTAAGTTTACTTTGTTCTTTTGGTATCCTTTGTTGAACAGCATACCTAGGTAGGTTTAGGAGTGTGCATGTGTCCGGTTGCATCAATGTTTGTAAAAAATATTACACAGTACTAACTTCTGTGCCTACCTAGCTTGCTCTTTGATACAATAAGAGATTCAGATTGCTTTCTCTGTGTGAATCATGAAAGTTCCTTTTTTAAAGTGCCTTAAAACATTTTGAGTTATGTGCAAAAACAGTGTGTGGGGGAAAAAATGTAAAAAAAAAAAAAGCTTATAAGTATTTTAATAAAATTTCCAAAAATCTGCAAAATTACTTATACTTTAGTGTTGCCAAGTGTAGCCTGCTCTACCCCCCTTATAAGTGTCCTACTCCAATCCTTGTGGTATCATACAACAAAGTATGCACATGAGGATAATTACTTATGCAAGCAGGGGAGGGTTGAGGAGGGACAGCAGGTACTGCTATTGTTTGCTGTCAAGAGGCTTGCTTATTTCCATAGGAATTATCTCAAATGCTTTGCAAAATCTTCTGCATTATACTGTGTACTGCTTTAGTCAGGTATCTTGTGACTCTGCCCCCTATCGTGCACGTGTACAAGAGCATTCTGCAGAAGCTATGGCCTGGATAGCACCTTCCATATATGGAAATGCCATGGGGAGAGCTTGCTGCAAACAAAACTATGCCTGAATTAAAGGGGTTAATGGGGGTTAAAACTAAAACTGTTTTGCAGGTAAGCTTTGGCTGCATTATATATTTAGTTGTTTTATGTCCCTTTAAGTTTCATGTCTTTTTTTTAAGAAATTCCAGAGTCTTATAAGTTTTCTAACTGATTTTTCTTTATTTACAAATATATTTTAAAAAGCATCCTGCTTGCTGTTTTAGAACGGTGGTTTGAACTTTAGAATAGTACTTAATGGGAACCTTTTAAGGCATGCTTTTACTTGTGGAATCACAGGTTCTGCTATTAATGATCAATTGCTTTTACTTGCTGTGCAAACAGTTATTATGGACGTTCCTTTATTTATTTGATGTTTGTGTTACTTTCTCAGCAAGTGTGACTTTTTATTTTTTTAAAGGGATAGAAAAGTCAATTATTGAAATGTACATGGGTGCATTTCAATTTGAGATACATTTTTTTGCAATATACTTCCATTAACAAAAATGCTTCTAGTAAAAGTTATTACTGGGTTTTTTTTGTGGCATTTGCACATATGTGAGTGCTGTGCACAAGTATTCAAACATCGTGCCTGCTCAGAGAAGGATTCATTTGTATTATGCAAGCCACTGCTGACTCTCTCAGAAGGTGTGGTGTTTGAATTCTGGTGCACGGGCACTCACAGCATATGTGTGTATGCCTCTTAAAAAAAGTAATAACTTTTACTAGAACCATTTTTTTGTTAAATTTAAGTATATTGCAAAAATGCTTCTCTTTTAAAATAAAATGCACCCGTGCACATTTCAGTTTTGACCATTCTATCCCTTTAATAGTTTTTCAATAGATTTTTTTGTATTTTAAAAGTTCATTTTTTATTTTATTCATTTATTTATTTTTTAATATTTTATTTTAACTCCATACACTGTCACATGCCTGTACCCTTATACCACTTCTCAATATATATATTTTCTTATGCTATCCATACAAATTTAGCATAACTTTCAAAGAACACAGTTCATAGGTGTCTCTAACTGGCAAAATGATTATATTCCCAATAAGGAAATAGCAACATTTCTGCATGTATATGTTTATGGTATTAAACTTCATTATTTTTCAAACTAGCTAATTAACCTGGATCTTAACCAGTGGACTTCATAGTTTTTAGCTGCAGTTACATGCTTATTTTATTTGTATGATTTCAAATTGAACTAATCAAATCAAGTGCTCTTTCATTCTTTAGGAACTGGGAGTCAGTACAAACGCCAATTATAAGATAACTTTCATGCTGGATAGTGCTGCTATGATTACTGTTCACACACCCAGAAGAGGCCTCATTGATGTAAGATTAGATTATTCTTTGTTCTAGTTCCATTACTGTAATTATGACCTTTTTTTCTAGTGATACAAAATATACATGTTGCCTTAACCGTTCATGGGACATGAAACCCAAAATGTTTCATTTATGATTTAGGTAGAACATACAATTTACTTCTATTATCAAATTTGCTTCATTCTCTTGGTATCATTTGTTGAAGGAGCAGCAATGCACTACTGGTTTCTAACTGAACACATAGATGAGCCAATGACAATCGATATATATATGAAGCCACCAATCAGCAGATAGCACCCAGGTGCTTTGCTGCTCCTGAGCTTACCTAGATAAACCATTTTAAAAAAGGATAACAAGAGAAGGAAGCAAACTAAATAATAGAAGTAAACTGGAAAGTTGTTTAAAATGGTATGTTCTACCTAACTCATGGAAAAAAAATGGGGTTTTATGTCCCTTTAAAGTGTCAATTTTAGCACTTATTTCCACCATATTTCAGAATGCTGTTTTTATATTGAATGATATTCTGACTAATTGATAACCATACAGAATTTTCTTGTATGTTATATATACTTGTACCTGGGGTGTGGGAGTTTGCACTAGGGAGAGCACCACTTATACATATTAGCACTAAAAATGGGAAATGCTTTGAACCAATATTGTTTATTGTAAGCTTATACAGAACAAAACAATGATTATACATTAAAGGGATATGAAACCCAATTTTCTTTCCATGTGGCAGGGAGAGTCCACAACTTAATTCCTTACTGTTGGGAAATACAACACCTGGCCACCAGAAGGAGGCAAAAACACCCCAGCCAAATGCTTAAATATCCCTCCCATTTACCCTATCCCCCCCAGTCATTCTTTGCCTTTCAACACTATAGGAGGATGGCAGACTACTATTCGGATAGTCCTTAATTGGTATGCTCCCTTTAAGAGAGGACTGGAGTTTTAAAGGGACAGTTAAGACACAAAATAAACATTATTCAGTAGGTTACTTGCCACACGTTTACTTGCCACATTTTTCTCCCTGTGCTGCAGCCTCAGTGATTCTCCATTTTTTTTTAAAAAAAACTGCCGTTCACACCAAAACATGGAAGCCTAACTCCTCCTCCCTTTGTCTTCTTCCCCGGAGCTTCTTTTAAAAAATTTTCATGCACGCCCAACTTGAACGAACATTTAGCCTAACGCATGCGCAAAGTGGTTTATTTTTTTTTTTTATATTGAATGCGTTGGGGATCCGTTTTATTGCTGCACCGGAAGCACAGCGCAATGTTATGTTTGTTACACAGCCCGAGGTCTGATCATATCAAATATAGATGTAATGTGGATCAGGTTGTGGTACATGTAATGTGTATTGGGCTGACAGGCATAATAGAACAAGGCAGGCAGGCAGGCTGGCACAGCGCAAACATAGTTTATCTAACGGTGTCAAACCTAAAGCCTGTCACTAAGCACCCACACTAACTACACTGTTCTACCCCCTGTACCGGAGCCCCCCGCAACTCAATAAAGTTATTAACCCCTAAACCGCCGCTCCTAGACCCCGCCGCAACTCTTATAAATGTATTAACCCCTAAACTGCCGCTCCCGGACCCCGCCGCCACCTACATTATACCTAGTAACCCCTATCCTGCCCCCCCATACCGCCACCCTCTATAATAAAATTATTAACCCCTATCCTGCTGATCCCGGACCTCGCCGCAACTAAATAAATAGTTTAACCCCTAAACTGCCGCTCCCGGACCCCGCCGCAACCTATATTAAACTTATTAACCCCTAATCTTCCCCCCCTACACCGTCGCCACCTATAATAAATTTATTAACCCCTATCCTGCCCCCCCTACACCGCCGCCACTGTAATAAAATTATTAACCCCTAAACCTAAGTCTAACACTAACCCTAACACCCCCTAACTTAAATATTAATTAAATAAATCTAAATAATATTTCTCTTATTAACTAAGTTAATCCTATTTAAAACGAAATACTTACCTTTAAAATAAACCCGAATATAGCTACAATATAACTAATAATTATATTGTAGCTATCTTAGGATTTATATTTATTTTACAGGCAACTTTCAATTTATTTTAACTAGGTACAATAGCTATTAAATAGTTATTAACTATTTAATAGCTACCTAGCTAAAATAAAGAAAAATTTACCTGTAAAATAAAAACTAACCTAAGTTACAATTACACCTAACACTACACTATACTTTAATAAATTATTCCTATTTAGAACTAAATACTTACCTGTAAAATAAACCCTAAGATAGCTACAATATAATTAATAATTACATTGTAGCTATTTTAGGATTTATATTTATTTTACAGGTAACTTTGTATTTATTTTAGCTAGTTAGAATAGTTATTAAATAGTTATTAACTATTTAATAACTACCTAGCTAAAAGAAATACAAAATTACCTGTAAAATAAATCCTAACCTAAGTTACAATTAAACCTAACACTATACTATCATTAAATTAATTAAATAAATTACCTACAAATAACTACAATTAAATACAATTATATTAACTAAAGTACAAAAAATAAAAAAAGCTAAGTTACAAAAAATAAGTTACAAACATTTAAAAAATATTACAACAATTTTAAGCTACTTACACCTAATCTAAGCCCCCTAATAAAATAACAAAGCCCCCCAAAATAAAAAAATTCCCTACCCTATTCTAAATTAAAAAGTTCAAAGCTCTTTTACCTTACCAGCCCTTAAAAGGGCCTTTTGCGGGGCATGCCACAAAGAAAACAGCTCTTTTGCCTGTAAAAGAAAAATACAACCCCCCCCCCCCCAACATTAAAACCCACTACCCACATACCCCTAATCTAACCCAAACCCCCCTTAAAAAACCTAACACTACCCTCCTGAAGATCATCCTACCTTGAGTCGTCTTCAGCCAGCCGACCATCGATGGAACCGAAGAGGAGATCCGGAGCGGCAGAAGTCATCATCCAAGGGACGCTGAAGAAATCTTCCATCCGATGAACTCATCATCCAGGCGGCGCTGAAGAAGTCTTCCATCCGGGCGATGTCATCTTCCAAGCGGCGTCTTCAATCTTCATCCATCCGGAGCGGAGCCATCTTCAGACGAACCGACGCGGAGCCATCCTCTTCTTCTCGACGACTACCGACGAATGGATATTCCTTTAAAGGAAGTCATCCAAGATGGCGTCCCTTCAATTCCGATTGGCTGATAGGATTCTATCAGCCAATTGGAATTAAGGTAGGAAAAATCTGATCCAATCAGATTGAGCTTGCATTCTATTAGCTGTTCCGATCAGCCAATAGAATGCGAGCTCAATCTGATTGGCTGATATATAATAATTATTATTTATATTGTAGCTATATTAGGGTTTATTTTAAAGGTAAGTATTTCGTTTTAAATAGGATTAATTTATTTAATAAGAGAAATATTATTTAGATTTATTTAATTAATATTTAAGTTAGGGGGGTGTTAGGGTTAGGGTTAGACTTAGGTTTAGGGGTTAATAATTTTATTACAGTGGCGGTGGTGTAGGTGGGGGCAGGATAGGGGTTAATAAATGTATTTTATAGGTGGCGACGGTGTAGGGGGGCAGATTAGGGGTTAATAAGTTTAATATAGGTTGCGGCGGGGTCCGGGAGCGGTGGTTTAGGGGTTAAACTATTTAGTTGCGGCGAGGTCCGGGATCAGCAGGATAGGGGTTAATAACTTTATTATAGAGGGCGGCGGTATAGGGGGGGGCAGGATAGGGGTTACTAGGTATAATGTAGGTGGCGGCGGGGTCCGGGAGCGGCGGTTTAGGGGTTAATACATTTATAAGAGTTGCGGCGGGGTCTAGGAGCGGCGGTTTAGGGGTTAATAACTTTATTGAGTTGCAGGGGGCTCCTGGGGCGCCGGTATAGGGGGTAGAACAGTGTAGTTAGTGTGGGTGCTTAGTGACAGGCTTTAGGTTTGACACCGTTAGATAAACCATGTTTGCGCTGTCCCAGCCTGCCTGCCTTGTTCTATGCCTGTCAGCCCAATACACATTACCTGTACCGCAACCCGATCCACATTACATTTATATTTGATTTGTTCAGACCTCGGGATGTGTAACAACATAAGATTGCGCTGTGCCAGCCTGCCTGCCTTGTTCTATGCCTGTCAGCCCAATACGCATTACATGTACCGCAACCCAATCCACATTAAATTTGTATTTGCTAGGATCAGACCTCGGGCTGTGTACCAAACATAACATTGTGCTGTGCCAGCCTGCCTGCCTTGTTCTATGCCTGTCAGCCCAATACACATTACATGTACCGCAACCCAATCCACATTAAATTTGTATTTGCTAGGATCAGACCTCGGGTTGTGTACCAAACATAACATTGTGCTGTGCTTCCGGTGCAACCTTATTTCAGTTCCTGCTGCTAGTGACTATTCTGAACAAATGCGCATGCTCAAATGGGCGTCAACGTCGTGGCCAACGTCAACGTCGTGGCCGAATCAGCTTCTAAATGACGTCAAGTTAGGAGTTAGGACACCATGTTTTGGTGTGAACGGCAGTTGGTTTTTTTGAAAAAAATGGAGAATCACTGAGGCTGCAGCACAGGGAGAACGATGTGGCAAGTAACCTACTGAATAATGTTTATTTTGTGTCTTAACTGTCCCTTTAAGTAATCGTCATATAAACCTCTCAGTGCGAGTATTGATGAAAGTGTCTGGAGATGCAGAGAAAGTTTTTCTGCATAGTCATCCAGACTGTTTATCTAACAACTCCTGAGCAATCAGTGTTAACGAGTTACACTGCTTGCTTTTCCACACTCAGGTCCCTGTCAGAGCATCACTACAAGACTGTCACACTTGAGAGGCTTTATCTGTTCCACAGCACTGATCCTGGAGGGTACGTCTGTGTTATTTTCATATAGCAGGGACACCTTACATGGGGTCAAAGTGTGGGGGAGTTTACAAACTGATTTAACATGGGTGAAGATCATTTTCAGGGCTCATTTAGAATGTGCAGGTTTCACTTTTGTGAGTTGCGCAGCTCCAAATAGCTTTGCGCACTTTCTTTCATGTAAGGGGCAAGAGTCCATGACCTAGTGACATATGGGATATACATTCCTACCAGGAGGGGGCAAAGTTTCCCAAACCTCAAAATGCCTATAAATACACCTCATACAACTTAGTTTTACAAACTTTGCCTTCGTTGGAGCATGGTGAAGCAAGTCGTGCTTGATTTCTTCTGTGAAAGGCTCTTCTAAGCATTTTGAAGCCCAATTCCTCTCAAAGTACAGTGTTTGTCTGAGGGATGTGAATGGAGTATTGCCTGATGATACTATGACCTATGGGAAATCTATTCTAAGGCTCTCTGTAAATTCGGTCGTGGGGATTCATCTGCCACCTCCCTTTACAGATCAACATTATATTCCTCTACCATTACCTCTGCTGATATGTTTCAGTACTGGTTTGGTTGTCTGCTATATGTGGATGGGTGTCTTCAGGTAAGTATATATCATTTTAAGACACTCTCAGCTATGTTTGGCACTTTATGTTTTCATTTTTTTAATATATATTGCATATATTTGCCATAAGTCAGGTCTATGTTTATTTCCCTTTTGCAGTCTAACAGTTTCAGCATGCAAATTATGTTTATGGGAGAAATTTAGAATTTTTTTTCATACCTGGGGTTCCAGCTTGTTGTAACTTCAAACTTGTTTTTCAAATTTTCGTGGGCAATTTAGGCTTGCGATGACGCAAAATGCTTCTATTTATTGCATCATTCTTGGCGCAAATATTTTTGGCGAGGAGGTTGCATTTGTTGTGACGCGAGTCACGTCATTTCTTGCATCTTTGTTGACGCAAATTTTTTTGCCAAAAACTCGCACCAGTTATGACGCGAGTTGTGTAATTTCCTGTTAACTTTGGCGCCAAAAGTTTTTCTCTTGTTAAGTGTATCCAGTCCACGGATCATCCATTACTTGTGGGATATATTCCCTTCCCAACAGGAAGTTGCAAGAGGATCACCCACAGCAGAGCTGCTATATAGCTCCTCCCCTCACATGTCATATCCAGTCATTCTCTTGCAACCCTCAACATAGATGGAGGTCGTGAGAGGAGTGTGATGTTTTATACTTAATTAATTCTTCAATCAAAAGTTTGTTATTTTGAAATGGCACCGGAGTGTGCTGTTTTTTCTCAGGCAGTATTTGGAAGAAGAATCTGCCTGCGTTTTCTATGATCTTAGCAGAAGTAACTAAGATCCACTGGCTGTTCTCGTACATTCTGAGGAGTGGGGTAACTTCAGAAAGGGAATGGCGTGCGGGGTCTCCTGCAACTAAGGTATGTGCAGTAAAATATTTTTCTAAGGAATGGAATTGACTAAGAAAATACTGCTGATACCGAAGTAATGTAAGTAAAGCCTTAAATGCAGTAAGAGTGACTGGTATCAGGCTTATTAATGTATGTGCAGTAAAATAATTTTCTAAGGAATGGAATTTGACTAAGAAAATGCTGCTAATACTGAATTAATGTAGTAAAGCCTTAAATGCAGTAGAAGTGACTGGTATCAGGCTTATCAATAAGAGATACATACTCTTTAAAAAAGGATGTTTAAAACGTTTGCTGGCATGTTTAATCGTTTTTTTGAGGTACATTGGTGATAAAACTTATTGGGGCATAATTTTTTTCCACATGGCTGACTTATTTTCTGCATAGAAACAGTTAACTGAGGCTTCCCACTGTTGTAATTAGAGTGGGAGGGGCCTATTTTAGCGCTTTTTTTGCTCAGTAAAAATTCAGACTCAGTCTTCCTGCTTCTTCCTGCATGATCCAGGACTTCTCTAGAGAGCTCAAGGGACTTAAAAAGTCATTATGAGGGAGGTAATCAGTCACAGCAGACCTGTCACAGTGTGTTTGACTGTGTTAAAAACGTTTTTTTTCTCTATTGATTATCCGGTTTGGGTATTAAGGGGTTAATCATCCATTTGCAAGTGGGTGCAATGCTCTGCTAGCTTAATACATTTACTGTGAAAATTTGGTTGCTATAACTGATTTGGTTCATTGTTATTTCAACTTGAGACAGATTTTGTGCTTCTTAAAGGCGCAGTAGCGTTTTTTATATTGCTTGTAAACTTATTTTAAAGTGTTTTCCAAGCTTGCTAGTCTCATTGCTAGTCTGTTTAAACATGTCTGACACAGATGAATCTGTTTGTTCATTATGTTTGAAGGCCAGTGTGGAGCCCCATAGAAATATGTGTACTAAATGTATTGATTTCACTTTAAATAATAAAGGTCAGTTTTTATCTGTGAAAGAATTATCATATCTCAGGGATATCTTCTGGACTTCAAGGCTTCTCCTCCTCGAGGGAGATTCCATCTATCAAGGTTATCAGAAAACCAGTTAAAGAAAGAGGCATTCCTACGCTGTGTACAAGACCTCCTAGTAATGGGGGTTATCCACCCGGTTCCGCGGACGGAACAAGGGCAGGGATTTTACTCAAATCTGTTTGTGGTTCCCAAGAAAGAGGGAACCTTCAGACCAATCTTGGACCTAAAGATCTTAAACAAATTCCTAAGAGTTCCATCATTCAAAATGGAAACTATTCGAACCATCCTACCCATGATCCAGGAGGGTCAGTACATGACCACAGTGGACTTAAAGGATGCCTACCTTCACATACCGATTTACAAAGATCATTATCGGTACCTAAGATTTGCCTTTCTAGACAGGCATTACCAGTTTGTAGCTCTTACCTTCGGGTTAGCTACGGCCCCGAGAATCTTTACAAAGGTTCTGGGCTCACTTCTGGCGGTTCTAAGACTGCGAGGCATAGCGGTTGCTCCGTATCTAGACGACATCCTGATACAGGCGTCAAGCTTTCAAATTGCCAAGTCTCATACAGAGATAGTTCTGGCATTTCTGAGGTTGCATGGGTGGAAGGTGAACGTGGAAAAGAGTTCTCTATCACCACTCACAAGAGTCTCCTTCCTAGGGACTCTTATAGATTCTGTAGAGATGAAAATTTACCTGACGGAGTCCAGGTTATCAAAACTTCTAAATGCTTGCCGTGTCCTTCATTCCACTCCCCGCCCGTCAGTGGCTCAGTGCATGGAAGTAATCGGCTTAATGGTAGCGGCAATGGACATAGTGCCATTTGCGCGCCTGCATCTCAGACCGCTGCAATTATGCATGCTAAGTCAGTGGAATGGGGATTACTCAGATTTGTCCCCTCTACTAAATCTGGATCGAGAGGCCAGAGATTCGCTTCTCTGGTGGCTTTCTCGGGTCCATATGTCCAAGGGCATGACCTTTCGCAGGCCAGATTGGACGATTGTAACAACAGATGCCAGCCTTCTAGGTTGGGGCGCAGTCTGGAACTCCCTGAAGGCTCAGGGATCGTGGACTCAGGAGGAGAAACTCCTCCCAGTAAATATTCTGGAGTTAAGAGCAATATTCAATGCTCTTCTAGCTTGGCCTCAGTTAGCAACCCTGAGGTTCATCAGATTTCAGTCGGACAACATCACGACTGTGGCTTACATCAACCATCAAGGGGGAACCAGGAGTTCCCTAGCGATGTTAGAAGTCTCAAAGATAATTCGCTGGGCAGAGTCTCACTCTTGCCACCTGTCAGCGATCCACATCCCAGGCGTGGAGAACTGGGAGGCGGACTTTTCATCCAGGGGAGTGGGAACTTCATCCGGAGGTGTTCGCCCAACTGATTCATCGTTGGAGCAAACCAGAACTGGATCTCATGGCGTCTCGCCAGAACGCCAAGCTTCCTCTTTACAGATCCAGGTCCAGAGACCCGGGAGCGGCACTGATAGATGCCCTAGCAGCCCCTTGGGTTTTCAACATGGCTTATGTGTTTCCACCGTTTCTGCTGCTACCTCGTCTGATTGCCAAGATCAAACAGGAGAGAGCATCAGTGATTCTGATAGCGCCTGCGTGGCCACGCAGGACCTGGTATGCAGACCTAGTGGACATGTCGTCCTGTCCACCATGGTCTCTGCCACTGAGGCAGGACCTTCTAATACAAGGTTCTTTCAACCATCCAAATCTAATTTCTCTGAAGCTGACTGCATGGAGATTGAACGCTTGATCCTATCAAAGCGTGGCTTCTCAGAGTCAGTTATTGATACCTTAATACAGGCACGGAAGCCTGTTACCAGAAAAATCTACCATAAGATATGGCGTAAATACTTATATTGGTGCGAATCCAAGAGTTACTCATGGAGTAAGGTTAGGATTCCTAGGATATTGTCCTTTCTACAAGAGGGTTTGGAAAATGGCTTATCTGCTAGTTTGTTAAAGGGACAGATTTCTGCTCTGTCTATTCTTTTGCACAAGCGTCTGGCAGAAGTTCCAGACGTCCAGGCTTTTTGTCAGGCTTTGGCCAGGATTAAGCCTGTGTTTAAAGCTGTTGCTCCTCCATGGAGCTTAAACTTGGTTCTTAAAGTTCTCCAAGGAGTTCCGTTTGAACCCCTTCATTCCATTGATATTAAGCTTTTATCTTGGAAAGTTCTGTTTTTGATGGCTATTTCCTCGGCTCGAAGAGTCTCTGAGTTATCTGCATTACATTGTGATTCTCCTTATCTGATTTTCCATTCAGACAAGGTAGTTCTGCGTACTAAACCTGGGTTTTTACCTAAGGTAGTTTCTAACAGGAATATCAATCAAGAGATTGTTGTCCCATCATTGTGCCCTAATCCTTCTTCAAAGAAGGAACGTCTTTTGCATAATCTGGACGTAGTCCGTGCCCTGAAGTTCTATTTACAGGCCACTAAAGATTTTAGTCAAACTTCATCCTTGTTTGTCGCTTACTCTGGACAGAGGAGAGATCAAAAAGCTTCGGCAACCTCTCTCTCCTTTTGGCTTTGTAGCATAATACGCTTAGCCTATGAGACTGCTGGACAGCAGCCCCCTGAAAGAATTACAGCTCATTCTACTAGAGCTGTGGCTTCCACCTGGGCCTTTAAGAATGAGGCCTCTGTTGAACAGATTTGCAAGGCTGCGACTTGGTCTTCGCTTCACACCTTTTCAAAATTTTACAAATTTGACACTTTTGCTTCTTCGGAGGCTGTTTTTGGGAGAAAGGTTCTACAGGCAGTGGTTCCTTCTGTTTAAGTTCCTGCCTTGTCCCTCCCATCACATGTGTACTTTAGTGTATCCAGTCCACGGCCCGCCCTGTCTTTTTAAGGCAGATCTAAATTTTAATTAAAACTCCAGTCACCACTGCACCCTATGGTTTCTCCTTTCTTGTTTTGTTTCAGTCGAATGACTGGATATGACATGTGAGGGGAGGAGCTATATAGCAGCTCTGCTGTGGGTGATCCTCTTGCAACTTCCTGTTGGGAAGGGAATATATCCCACAAGTAATGGATGATCCGTGGACTGGTTACACTACAAGAGAAATAAATTTATCAGGTAAGCATAAATTATGTTTTTTCTCTGCATTTGTGTCATCCTTGGCGCCAAAAAATTTATGTTAAGTCTCTCCCTCTCTTGCTCTCTGCTCTCATTTTGTTTTTAGAGGGCTTTGATGTTTGCTTCTGATTTTCTTTTCGTATAGAACTTAATCATAAGCATTTTTTCCCAATTCTGAAACTGCTATTTTGGGGAAATTGGATATTTTGTTTAAATGTTATTTTTTTCTTTTTTTCTACATTTTGCAATATGTCTCTAACTGATCCTGCCTTTGATGTTACTGTAGGAACCAAGTTGCCTGAAAACAATTCTACCAAAGCTAAGTGTGTATGTTGCAAATTTGCTGATCTTACTTCTTCAGCTCAAATGTGTGGCACTTGTTATGAAAAATTATTACATGCTGATAATGTTTCTATAAGTACAAATACATCTACTGTTAAACCTTCACAGTCTAATGTACATAATATTCCTGTAGATATAAAAGATTATTGCTGCAGCCATAGTGAAGGCTATGACTGCTATTCCACCTACAAATTAACATAAAAGTATCTTCTGCTGATGAGGATTTCTCTGGCTTAGAGGATCCTACTTCAGAGACTAAAATTGATAAATCAACTTATCTTTTTAAGATTGAATATATTCGCTCTTTGTTAAAGGAATTATTGTTTACTTTGGGTATTGAGGAATCTAGTCCTCTTGATAACAAGAATAGCAAATGTTTGAATTCTGTTTTTAAGACTTCTGAGGTTACTCCTGAAGTTTTTCCTATTCCAGATGCTATCTCTAATATGATTACTAAGGAATAGTCTAAGCCTTGTAAATATTTTAATCCTTCTTCTAGTTTTAAAAAATTGTATCCTTTACCTGTGTCCAATTTAGAGATTTGGGAAAAAGTCCCTAAGGTAGATTGCGCTATTTCTACTCTTGATAAACGTACTACTAAAAAATATAAGAGATCATTCCCGGAAGTTGATAAAATAAAAAATATACTTTATCAATCCATTATTCCATTAAAAGGACGACATTGTAAAACACATGGCGAAAAGGGAAACAGATTTTACGCGTTTCGGCATAAGCCGTATTCATAAACCTACTACTATTCCTATGGAAGATACTACTTCCTTTAAGGATCCCTTAGATAGGAAGATTGAATCTTTTCTTAGGAAGGCATATTTACATACTGGCTATATTCTTAGGCCTGCTATTTCTATAGCTGATGTTGCTGCTGCTTCAGCTTTTTGGTTGGACAGTCTAGCACAGCAGTTGTCAGATCCTGAATTGTCTAGTATTGTTCTTTTACTTCAACATGCTAATCATTTAATTTGTGATGCTATATTTGATATTATTAAGATTGATATCAATTCTATGTCTTTAGCTATTCTATCTAGAAGAGCTTTATGGCTTGAATCTTGGAATGCTGATATGGTGTCTAAATCTAGATTACTATATCTATCTTTTCAGGGTAATAATTTATTTAGTTCACAATTGGATTCTATTATCTCAACTATCACTGGGGGTAAGGGAGTTTTTCTGCCCCAAGATACGAAATCTAAGGGTAAATTCAAAGCTCTCAATCATTGTTGTTCCTTTCGTCAGAATAAAGAACAAAAAAAAAAACACTCCTTCCCCTAAGGCCTCTGGTTCCAATTGGAGAACATCTGCAAATTGGAATAAATCCAAGCCTTATTAGAAACCAAATCCAGCCCCTAAGACTGCATGAAGGTGCGGCCCTCAAACCAGTTCAACTGGTGGAGGGCAGATTGAAATTATTTTCAGAGATTTGGGCAGATTCTGTCCAAAATCAGTGGATCCAGGATATTGTTTCTCAGGGGTATCAAATAGGTTTCAGAATAAGACCCCCTATGGGAAGATTCTTTCTTTCCCATGTTACAACAAACCCTGTGAAGGCTCAGGCTTTTCTGAAGTGTGTTTCAGACCTAGAACTTTTCAGGGGTGATTGTTCCAGTTCCTCTACAGGAGCAGGGTTTGGGTTTTTATTCAAAGCTGTTCATTGTCTCAAAGAAGGAAGATTCATTCAGACCAATTCTGGATCTGAAAACTTTAAATCGTTTTGTAAGAGTCCCAACTTTCAAGATGGTTTCTATAAGGACTATGCTGCCATTTGTTCAGAAAGGTCATTTTATGTCCACAATAGATTTACAGGACGCTTATCTTCACATTCCGATTCATCCAGACCACTATCGATTTCATTTCTGAGATTCTCTTTTCTAGACAAGCATTACCAATTTGTCGCTCTTCCATTTGGCCTAGCGACAGCTCCGAGAATCTTTTCAAAGGTTCTCGGTGCCTTTCTATCTGTAATCAGAGAGCAGGGTATTGTAGTGTTTTCTTATTTGGACGATATCTTTTCATTTAGCAGAATCTCACACGAAGCAACTTGTGTGGTTTCTTCAAAGACATGGTTGGAGGATCAATTTACAAAAGAGTTTCTTGATTCCTCAGACAAGGGTCACGTTTTTAGGTTTCCAGATAGATTCAGTGTCCATGACTCTTTCTCTGACAGACAAGAGACGTATGAAGTTGGTTTTAGCTTTTAGCTAACCCTTCAGTCTCTATTATTCCCTTCAGTGGCTATGTGCATGGAAGTTTTAGGTCTCATGACTGCACCATTGGACGCGATCCCTTTTGCTCATTTTCATATGAGACCTCTACAGTTTTGCATGTTGCACCAATGGTGCAGGGATTGTACTCCGATATCACAGTTTATATACTTAAATCCCAACATTCAACACTCTCTGACTTGGTGATTACACCATCACCTTATTGTTCAAGGGGCCTCCTTTGTTCGTCCTTCCTGGACTGTGATCACAACAGATGCAAGTCTTTTGTGTTGGGGACCTGTCTGGGGGTCTCTGACAGCACAAGGGGTTTGGGAACCTCAGGAGGCGAGGTTACCAATCAATATTTTAGAACACTGTGCTATTTTCAGAGCTCTTCAGGCCTGGCCTCTATTGAAGAGATAACTTTACATTTGATTTCAAACAGACAATGTCACTACAGTAGCATATGTCAATCATCAAGGGGGGACTGCAGTCCTTCAGCAGTGAAAGAAGTATCTCTTATACTTTCTTGGGCGGAATCCAACTCCTGTCAAATTTCTGTGATTCATATCCCAGGAGTAGACAATTGGGAAGCGGATTATCTCAGTCGTCAGACTTTACATCTGGGAGAGTGGTCTCTCTATCCAGATGTTTTTTCAATTGGTACAGATGTGGGGTCCTCCAGAAATAGATCTGATGGCCTCGCGTCTGAACAAGAAGCTTCCAAGATACCTTTCCAGGGCCAAGGATCCTCAGGCGGAGATGGTGGATGCTCTAACAGTTCCTTGGTTTTACCAACCTGCTTACATTTTTCCGTCTCTGGTTCTTCTTCCAAGGGTGATCTCCAAGATCATAATGAAACAATCTTATGTGTTTCTGATAGCACCAGCTTAGCCTCTCAGGTTTTAGTATGTAGACCTTGTCAGGATGTCCAGTTGCCAGCCTTGGCCACTTCCTTTAAGGCCAGACCTTCTGTCTCAAGGGCTGTTTCTCCAACATTGGTGTGTCCGGTCCACGGCGTCATCCATAACTTGTGGGAATATTCTCTTCCCCAACAGGAAATGGCAAAGAGCACAGCAAAAGCTGTCCATATAGTCCCTCCCAGGCTCCGCCCCCCAGTCATTCTCTTTGCCGCTCTGAACAAGTAGCATCTCCACGGAGATGGTGAAGAGTATGTGGTGTTTAGTTGTAGTTTTTTATTCTTCTATCAAGAGTTTGTTATTTTAAAATAGTGCTGGTATGTACTATTTACTCTGAAACAGAAAGAGATGAAGAGTTCAGTTTAAAAGAGGAGTATGATTTTAGCAGGAGTAACTAAAATCGATTGCTGTTCCCACACAGGACTGTTGAGCTGAGAGAACTTCAGTTGGGAGGAACAGTTTGCAGACTTTTCTGCTCAAGGTATGACTAGCCATTTTTCTAACAAGACTGTGTAATGCTGGAAGGCTGTCATTTTTCCCTCATGGGGATCGGTAAGCCATTTTCTTAGTCTCAAACAGAATAAAGGGCTTATCATGGGCTATAAACTGGTAGACACTTTTAGGGGCTAAATCGATTGCTTTATTTAAGTATTATATGCAGTTTGAAGTTGAATTTCACACTTTTATAACATTGGGGAACGTTTTTAGCACCAGGCACTTGTTAAGACACCTTCCCAGTCAGGAAGGGCCTTTCTCTGTAGTAGGCAGAGCCTCATTTTCGCGCCATTACTGCGCAGTTACTTTTGAGAACAGTACATGCAGCTGCATGTGTGAGGGTCTGGAATCCACTGAAAACGTTCCTAGAAGGCTTCATTTGGTATCGTATACCCCCCTGGGATTGGTGAAGTCGCAGCAAAGGCTGTGGCTGACACTGTAAGGGGGTTAAAATTGTAAACGGCTCCGGTTTCCACATTTTAAGGGTTAACAGCTTGAAAATTGGGATGCAATACTTTGAATGCATTAAGACACTGTGGTGAAAATTTGGTAAAGATTGGGTAATTCCTTCATAGTTTTTCACATATTCAGTAATATAAGTGTAATGTAAGTGTGCCCTGTTTAACATTTATGTTTAAATATTTTTTTATTGTTGTTATAAGAAAAGTTTTGATCATATACAGTACAAAAAGGGTTCAAAAGTAGTTTTGATAACATCAACAGACAATAACATGAGCATATCTGGTAAATCTTCAGTTCCTCTTATGTGTATCAATACTCTTCATATTGCCAGTGGATGTTTTGTTCTGTAGACAGAACTGCGCTAAATAAATCTATATTCTCGGTTTATACATTAGTTGTCTATTTCCAGAAACATTTTAACACATTTATCACTCTGTGAACCTCTTAATCAGTAAAAAGAACAAATTAGAGAAAAAGAAAATAACATCAAAGATAAAGTATAGCCAGTGATTCTTATCTCTAGTGATGATCATAGGAATCTAGCTCTGTATAGAGCAAATATGGGTGGGGGGAGGAGGAGGGGGGGGAGGAAGGGGGGGGATGGAGGGGAACAGACAGTATTCCCACTCCCAGCGATCCTCCGCAGTCTCTAAGTTATATTTAGAGTCAATTCTCAAGATACAGGTGGAGACTCAGCTTCTCTCCTAGACAAAACCGAATTACTGATCCAGTAGAACCATACTTTCTGGAATGAAGCTCTGTTATTTAAGGTGTCTACTGCGTATTCATGCATGATATAAGTGTAGGAAATTTTGTTATATATTTCTGACCATGTGGGGGAGCCTACCTTCCAATATTTCGCTATGCAAATTCTTGTCACCGTACATAGTATTCTTATGAACGTGTTAATGTGTTTATGGAATTTATCTATATGTTCGTGTAGTAATGCCTGCTGGATAGTAAGAAGGAACTCCTCCTCCAGAAGTTGGCCAATAAGGGCAGAGAGTTTCTGCCAGATCCTCTGTATATCCCTACAGTCCCACCACATATGCCTGTATGACCCTATCTCTCCACATCCCCTATAGCATAGATTACTGCTGCTTATGTGCATATGGGCTGTCCTCACTGGTGTGAGATACCATCTAAATACAGTCTTCATAACATTTTCTTTTAAATCCATGCTAATTAATCCCCTATCGGCCTCCTGGATCAGTTCTTCCCATTCCGAAATCCCTTTAGATATGTTTAGATCTTTCTCCCACGCCTTTATTATCGAGGATTTAGTCCTGTCCGGGGGTGTCTGTAGTGCTATGTATATTCTAGAAATGTTTTGTTTAGTTCTAGTTAAGCTTGCGCCACAGCTTTCTAATACCGTGAGTTTCCCATTTATCGGGTTTTTAAGGAAAGTATGTAGGGAGGAACGTAATTGGAGATAAAGATACCAGTGGAGTTTTATAGGTTCCAGTTTTTCCTGTAACTGTGTGAAGGGAAGTAATTGCCCCCCCCCCCCCCCACCACATCTGCCACTCTATAGAGTCCCTTGTTCTCCCACTTAGCAATTATTCTACGGGAGTCGCCTGGCAAAAAGGTTCTGATTGGGGTCAACAGAGAGTATGTAGGGAATAAGTCTGTTCTCCTACGCATTTGGGTCCAGGATTTTGTAGTCAGGTCCGTGGTGTATGCTTGAGTGTGTAGCTTCTTTGGATGACCAGGGTGTGTGTCCCAGAAGATTGAGTCTCTCTCTTCCCACCCTCCTAGCTCCATCTCTAGAAATACCCAAGTAGCCTCTTCTGATCTCCTCATGAGGCAGGAGTCTTGAGCCAATCTAGCGGCCCTATAGTATACAAAAAGGTCCGGGGCCCCCACTCCCCCTATAGCTCTGCTTCTGCTTATCACCTGTTTCGCTATTCTAGCCGATTTCGGTCCTCTTATGAAAGTTAATATGTCAGTCTGCATTTTAATAATATCTGCCGTGATCAGCCTGATGGGGAGGGCTCTGAAAAGATACAGAATCCGTGGTAACAAGTTCATTTTAATTAGTGCTACCCTCCCCATCCAAGAAAAACCACATGCTCGCCACCTTAGGAGGTCTCTCCTGAACTGTTTAAGCAATGGGGAGTAGTTATATTTATATAAGAGATGCATCTGAGCTGGAAGGTTAATGCCTAAATATTTGAGTGTTTTAGAGACCCAGCGAAACTCAAAATTCAGTTCAATTATTTTCCGTGTATGTGAGGGGATGGCCACCGGGAGAAGTTCGCTTTTTTCCATGTTTATTTTGTATCCCGATATCTGTGAGAATTCGGTCAGTGTCGCGTTTAAATTAGGGAGTGATAGAAGTGGTTTAGTAATGGTGAGTAGTATGTCGTCCGCAAATAATGATATTTTGTATTCGGTTTGGGCCACCTGAATACCTGCTATGTCTGGGTGTGCTCGGATTTTGGCCGCTAGTGGCTCAATACAGAGAGCAAAGAGTAAGGGTGATAGAGGGCATCCCTGTCTGGTCCCGTTTAGTATGGGGAAGAGATTTGACCTATAGCCTCCCGCAGTTACTTGGGCTTGTGGTTTTGAGTAAATTGCTTGTAAAGCAGTCATAAATGTATCAGTAAAACCCAACTCTGCCATTACCCCTAGCATGTATTTCCAGTCTATTCTGTCAAACGCCTTCTCCGCGTCCAGTGATAGGACCAGAGAAGGCGTTTGTGTGCTCTCTAAGTGATGGATCAAATTGATTACTCGTCTTATATTGTCCGGGGCCTCCCTGTTCTGTATAAACCCCACCTGGTCGGGGTGGATCAAATGTGGCATAATTGGTTTGAGGCGGTTGGCTAGGACCTTAGTAAAAATCTTGAGGTCCTGGTTGATTAGAGAGATAGGTCTATAGTTTTGACATTTCTTATGGTTTTTGTCTGGTTTAGGGATCACTACTATCTTTGCATCCAATAATTCCCGAGGGATGGGGTTGCCTTCCATGATGAAATTACAAAATTTAGTCAAATGGGGGATCAATGTGTTTTTGAATAGTTTATAGTATTCCCCCGGGAACCCATCGGGGCCCGCCGCCTTTCCTGGTTTCAGGTCTTTAATGGCTTTTGAAATCTCCTCTATAGTTATCTGGGCATTAAGGCTGTCTCTCTGTTCTGTCGTGAGTGGGGTCAATTTACAGTCATCTAAGAATCGTCTTGTCTGGGACATTGTCTCTGAATTATGAGTCACTTTTTTTCCATCATAGAGTTTGCTGTAAAAGTTTGCGAAAGTGTTAACTATTTCTTGTGGATGGGATGTCTGGTCTCCCCTCTCCGTTTCTATCGACATTATAGCCGACGCTCTGCATCTCTCCCTAATCTTATGGGCCATGAATCTATCTGGCTTATTCGCAAATATGAAGTAGTGTGATTTGAGTCGTTGAGCTGCCCTAACTGCTTGCGAGTTATGGTTATGTTAAAGTCCCCCGCTAGGATAATTTTGGTTTGTGACCATTCTGTCAGTAAGTGAGCAATGTGGGCGAAAAATTCATGTTGGTTATCATTGGGGGCGTAAACGTTGCATAGGGTTATCTCAGAGTCGTGGATGCGTCCTCTTATTATCAAATATCTACCTTCAGGGTCTGCCAGTGTGCTAATATGAGAAAATCCAATGGAGGAGTGGATTAAAATGGATACCCCGCGGGTTTTATTGGGTGTAGTGGCATGATAATGTGTACTAAACTGCTTGGTCCAATACTTAGGTAAATTGTTCTTAAGGAAATGTGTTTCCTGTAAGAACACCAGGTTAGCATTTAAGGTCCTATATTGATTCATTGCAAGCCTTCGTTTGATGTCAGTATTTAGGCCTCGAACATTATGGGATATCAGTCTAATTTTACTATTCATAGGCATATGTGGTGGTCTGCAATTCTAAGTGTATCATGTGTATTAGAAGTGTGTCACTCACGTAGTGAGTCAACTTACCCTGGAGATCTCGAGACGACATGGTGTGTTGGTTCTTGGAGGTCTTTGTCTTGGAGGAATCGCTGAGAGGGGGAGGAAGGAAGAAAAAAACAGGGAGCAAACAACATATTGTTAAACAATTAACCGTTAATCTGTCCCCACTAAGGGGACATCTCAACAATGCCTGAAAACCTTTTAACAAACAAGTGATTTCCACTTAAACTTAAATACTAGGGGACAACTTTTTGTCCCTTTTAAATGTCAATGTAGTGAGCCTTGCAGCAGAATGTACTCATTTCCTGGTCAATCTCTTCCAGTGATATTGAGAAAGTCATCAGCGGCATGGTGTTTTAGGGTGACCAGTTCAGCTAAGTGTCGGCGGTAGTTCCCCCCACATAGACAGTGATGTATGAAAGAAAAAGAAAAAAGAAAAAAAGCAAGTGGGGGGGGTAAGTCATCATACCTCGGAAATGTCTTGGTGATGTCCTCAAATCCCATAATTGTAGGAGATTGTATCCGCAAGAAAGGAGAGGGAGACCAAAAAGTCCAATGAAGAGAGGAGAAGAAGAAAAAAAAAAGGGGAGAAAATTCACGTCCGCTCATCTCTGGCTTCGCTCATCTTTTGCTTCTTGTAGCTGACCTTTTGCCAGGTCTTCTGGGTGATGGAGCCTGTGGGTTTGTCTCTCCGTAGGGTTGGTGAGTGTTGTTCTGGGGGAGTCGGGAGATCTGAGGGTTCCAAGCCCAGTATAGTGCACACCTCTGGGATATCCTCCTGGTTTTTGATGTTAATGGTTTTGGAGTCTTTGAGGATACTTAGGACAAAGGGAAATCCCCATCTATAGGGGATTTGTTGTTTGCGGAGAATAGTTGTTTATGGTTTCAGTGAACTCCTCCGTTGTAAGGTCCGTAGACTTAGATCCTGAAAGAACTGTACTACATTGCCCTGAAACTTAAAGGTTGGGTTCTTTCTGGAGGCTTGCAGTATCTTCTCTTTATCAGGAAAGAAAGTCAATTTAACTATCACATCCCTTGGGGGAATACCATTTTTAGTTTTGGCTCTAAGAGCTCTATGAGCCCTTTCCACATGAAATGTATAATCAGGAGCAGACCCTGTTATTTGACTGAAAAGTTGCGCAATATATGCTGGAATGTCCTTAGATGTTACATCCTCTGGGATTCCCTTTAATCTGACATTATTCCGCCTGCTCCTGTTCTCTAAGTCCTCCATTTTGTCTTGTATTTCCTGGAGAAGCTGTTGTTGGTCGGACACTGTTTGTGTTATCTCATCTACATTCTCCACCATTGCATCCTTCTGGTCCTCCATAATGTCAATTCTATTACCCATATCAGTAAGATCAGATTTGATTTCAGCAAGGGTTGATGTCACTGACGTGTGGATTGAGTCTATCTTCTGCCATAATTTCTCAAAGTTGTCCGTCAGATCCTTCTTAGATACCAGGTGTTGTAGGTCTGCTTTTGTAATAGGGGGTTGGTTGACAATGGTTGGAGGTGAGGGTGTCCTCTCCCTCTGCCATGTCTTTGATGGTTTTTGATGGTTGAGAGGCTTTGAAAAAGGAGGACACCGCAGAGGGTGTGCTTGGGTTTGCTATCTTTTCCCCTTTCCCTCCTCTTCTAGTGGTCATTATTTCACAGATTATTGTGGCTGTGGAGGGCAAACTATATTTCCTCCCCTCTACTCCCCCATGTGGGATGTTTAATACATAAGGTTTGAGGTAATCTCCAATATTAGTGAGGTATGTGCTATTGAAACTTCTTCTCTTCCACAACAGGCATGGTTCTGCTAAGGCTCTTTTGTAGCATATGAAGAGACATTTGTCCCCTCACTATGTGTTCATCAATTACATATTGCCAGGTTGGATTGTACAGCTGTATTTAGGATTCTGCTCCAGCAATCACCTCTTAATTGTATGGCTCACTACCAGGGTTCGGGCCAGTAGGTAGATCGAATTCCCACACACTCTCCCCAGGGAAATTGCCTTCACAAGGCGATCACGGGAAGGGAAAGTGGGGTATGACCCACCGTCCGCTGGGGCGGCAGGAAAGGGGGGGGGAAGAGTGTGTTTCCTCAGATCTGAGAACAAGCAGCACAAAGCAAACTGTTAGGTGGTTTTCTGGGGTAGGTATAAATAGTTTCTAGTGTTCAAGAGCCCCAAGGCCTCTGCAGATAGATCTTGTATATGTACGGTGAAAGTTACATCTGTTTGTAGCTTAATGTAAGGTATTTCCCTTATTATGGTTCTGTCTGAAAGTGCACTGCAAAATCTTTTAATAATAATATATAACGGTTATGGGATCCAACCTGCAGAAGGGAGATGTCTCTACTCTGTGCGTTTCATATAAAGAGTGAGAATCATGTGGCTAGCTTGTCACAGTCCATATATTGCCTTTCCTAGTTTAAAGCCACAGGAATCTATTAGCTTGTTCCCCCGGTGTCATCAATCGTTGTGTAAACTAGTGGGCTGATTTTTCTCAGCAATATATAATTTTTTATGCAGGGAAGAAGTGTGCAGGGGTATCTCTAAGATGGCGTCTGTTCGCGCCTTTGGCCCTCTCCCCACGTGGCTCAGGCAATAGTGCAATTCACCCGCTCGGGTCTTTCCATCTTTTAACCCCTTGTAGTGTTCTGATCTAGGGGGATTGCCGGTGGCAGGGATGTTGGCTTGCTGTTAGAGGTAAGTGTATCAATAAGTGCGGTGTGGAGGGAATAAGTGTGGCGGCTGTTTTGTATCCAGAAGTGTCTGCGTTATGCAAAAAGGAGACCTCTGCCGTTACCTGAGATTTCGTTCCCCCAAGATGTAGCTCCAGGTCTGGAACAAGTCCGGTAGGCTCCGACAAAGGCAGGGGTGTAGATTGAGTGGTCAGGTTAATGGCGCCTTCGTTTAGCAATGTGGGGTTGTAGCGTTATAGGCCCCGACCACGGCAGAGGTCCGTACTCTCCTGCAGAAGTGCCCAGGTGACTCCGGTGTGGTGCCTCGACCCTCCGGAGTTAGGTAGCAGAAGGCTGATCGTTCTCCATGCAGGGGTAATTCCGTTGTGCACACCGGTTCTTAAAGAATTATGTCTCAGGGACCGTTCCCTCCGTTGCAGGGTGTTAAGAGGAGATAAATGCGGTGTCTTGGCTGTCTCTGTATGCTATATATCTCCAGAAGTCTTTAACCGTACTTGATCCTCTGTGTTTGCATTAAAATTTTATATATGTTAAGCTTAAATCATATAAAAATTCAAGTTATAGCAGAGAGCTCTCTCCAGAGACGTCTTCCTTGCTCGGCAGTTAACTCCCCTGTTTAACATTTAAAGAGACAGTAACGGTTTTGTTTTAAAACGGTTTTTGTGCTTTATTAACCAGTTTAAGCCTGTTTAACATGTCTGTGCCTTCAGATAGATCATGTTCTGTATGTATGGAAGCCAATGTGGTTCCCCCTTCAAATATGTGTGATAATTGTGCCATAGCGTCCAAACAAAGTAAGGACAGTACTGTCACAAATAGTAAAGTTGCCCAGGATGATTCCTCAGATGAAGGAAGTAGACATAGTTCTACATCATCTCCTTCTGTGTCTATACCAGTTATGCCCGCGCAGGCGACCCCTAGTACTTCTAGCGCACCAATGCTTGTTACTATGCAACAATTGACGGCAGTAATGGATAACTCCATAGCAAATATTTTATCCAAAATGCCAGCATTTCAGAGAAAGCGCGATTGCTCTGTTTTAAACACTGTAGAGCAGGAGGGCGCTGATGATAATTTTTCTGTCATACCCTCACACCAATCTGAAGCGGCAGTGAGGGAGGGTTTGTCAGATGGGGAAATTTCTGATACAGGAAGAATTTCTCAGCAGGCAGAACCTGATGTTGTGACATTTAAATTTATATTAGAGCATCTCCGCGCATTACTTAAGGAGGTGCTATCTACTCTGGATGATTGTGACAATCTGGTCATCCCAGAAAAATTGTGCAAGATGGACAAGTTCCTTTAGGTCCCGGTGCACCCTGATGCTTTTCCGATACCTAAACGGGTGGCGGACATAGTGAATAAGGAGTGGGAGAAGCCAGGCATATCTTTTGTCCCTCCTCCTATATTTAAGAAATTGTTCCCTATGGTCGACCGCAGGAAGGACTTATGGCAAACAGTCCCTAAGGTCGAGGGGGCGGTTTCTACACTAGCCAAGCGCACAACCATTCCCATTGAGGACAATTGTGCTTTCAAAGATCCTATGGATAAAAAATTGGAGGGTTTGCTTAAAAAGATTTTTGTACAGCAAGGTTACCTCCTTCAACCTATTTCGTGCATTATTCCTGTCACTACAGTGGCGTGGTTCTGGTTCGAGGAACTGGAAAAGTCGCTCAGTAGGAAGATTCCGTATGAGGAAGTCATGGACAGAATTCACGCACTTAAGTTAGCTAATTCCTTTATTTTAGACGCCGCTTTGCAGTTAGCGAGGTTAGCGGCGAAAAATTCAGGGTTTGCAATTGTGGTGCGCAGAGCGCTCTGGCTAAAGTCTTGGTCGGCGGATGTATCTTCCAAGACAAAATTGCTTAATATCCCTTTCAAAGGTAAGACCCTTTTTGGGCCAGAATTGAAAGAGATTATTTCAGACATCACTGGGGGAAAGGGCCATGCCCTCCCACAAGATAAACCTTTCAAGGCTAAGAATAAGTCCAATTTTCGTTCCTTTCGCAATTTCAGGAACGGACTGGCTTCCAACTCGGCAGCCTCTAGACAAGAGGGTAACGCTTCCCAGACTAAACCAGCTTGGAAACCAATGCAAGGCTGGAACAAAGGTAAACAGGCCAAGAAGCCTGCTGCTGCTACCAAAACAGCATGAAGGGGTAGCCCCCGATCCGGGACCGGATCTAGTAGGGGGCAGACTCTCTCTCTTCGCTCAGGCAAGAGATGTTCAGGATCCCTGGGCACTAGAAATAGTCTCTCAGGGTTATCTTCTGGAATTCTAGGAACTACCCCCAAGGGGAAGGTTCCACATGTCTCACTTATCTTCAAACCAAATAAAGAGACAGGCATTCTTACATTGTGTAGAAGACCTGTTAAAGATGGGAGTGATACACCCAGTTCCAACTGTGGAACAAGGTCAGGGGTTCTACTCAAATCTGTTTATAGTTCCCAAAAAAGAGGGAACTTTCAGACCAATTCTGGATTTAAAAATTCTAAACAAATTTCTCAGAGTTCCATCGTTCAAAATGGAAACCATTCGAACAATTTTACCTACAATCCAGGAGGGTCAATTTATGACTACCGTGGATTTAAAGGATGCGTATCTACATATTCCTATCCACAAAGATCATCATCAGTTCCTAAGGTTCGCCTTTCTGGACAAGCATTACCAGTTCGTGGCTCTCTCATTCGGGCTAGCCACTGCTCCAAGGATTTTCACAAAGGTGCTAGGGTCCCTTCTAGCGGTTTTAAGACCAAGGGGTATTGCAGTGGCACCTTATCTGGACGACATTTTAATCCAAGCGTCGTCTTTTTCCAAAGCAAAGGCTCATACAGACATTGTTCTAGCCTTTCTCAGATCTCACGGGTGGAAGGGGAATGTAGAAAAGAGTTCCCTGTCTCAGTCGACAAGAGTTCCCTTCTTGGGAACAATAATAGATTCTTTAGAAATGAAGATCTTCCTGACAGAAGTCAGAAAGTCAAAGCTTCTAAACGCTTGTCAAGTTCTTCACTCTATTCTGCAGCCTTCCATAGCTCAGTGCATGGAAGTAGTAGGGTTGATGGTTGCAGCAATGGACATAGTTCCTTTTGCTCGAATTCATCTAAGACCATTACAACTGTGCATGCTCAAGCAGTGGAATGGGGACTATACAGACTTGTCTCCAATGATTCAAGTAGACCAGATGACCAGAGACTCACTCCGTTGGTGGTTGACCCAGGATCACCTGTCCCAGGGAATGAGTTTCCGCAGACCAGAGTGGGTCATTGTGACGACCGACGCCAGTCTATTAGGCTGGGGTGCGGTCTGGGATTCCCTGAAAGCTCAGGGTCTATGGTCTCGGGAAGAGTCTCTTCTCCCGATAAACATCCTGGAACTGAGAGCGATATTCAATGCTCTCCGGGCTTGGCCTCAACTAGCGAAGGCCAGATTCATAAGATTCCAGTCAGACAACATGACGACTGTTGCTTACATCAACCATCAGGGGGGAACAAGGAGTTCCTTGACGATGAGAGAGGTGTCCAAAATCATCAAATGGGCGGAGGATCACTCCTGCCACCTATCTGCAATCCACATCCCAGGAGTAGACAACTGGGAGGCGGATTATCTGAGTCGTCAGACTTTCCATCCTGGGGAGTGGGAACTTCACCCGGAGGTGTTTGCCCAGTTGACTCAATTATGGGGCATTCCAGACATGGATCTGATGGCGTCTCGTCAGAACTTCAAGGTTCCTTGCTACGGGTCCAGATCCAGGGATCCCAAGGCGACTCTAGTGGATGCATTAGTGGCGCCTTGGTCGTTCAACCTAGCTTATGCGTTTCCACCGTTCCCTCTCCTTCCCAGGCTTGTAGCCAGGATCAAACAGGAGAAGGCCTCTGTGATTCTGATAGCTCCTGCGTGGCCACGCAGGACTTGGTATGCAGACCTGGTGAATATGTCATCGGCTCCACCATGGAAGCTACCTTTGAGACAGGATCTTCTAGTACAAGGTCCATTCGAACATCCAAATCTAGTTTCTCTCCAGCTGACTGCTTGGAAATTGAACGCTTGATTTTATCCAAGCGCGGGTTTTCAGATTCAGTGATAGATACTCTGGTCCAAGCCAGAAAACCTGTGACTAGAAAGATTTACCATAAAATATGGAAAAGATATATCTGCTGGTGTGAATCCAAGGGATTCTCATGGAGTAAGATTAAAATTCCCAGGATCCCTCTCCTTTCTCCAAGAAGGTTTGGATAAGGGATTGTCAGCGAGTTCTCTAAAAGGACAGATTTCTGCTCTATCTGTCTTGTTACACAAACGACTGGCAGCTGTGCCAGATGTACAAGCTTTTGTACAGGCTTTGGTCAGGATCAAGCCTGTTTACAGACCCTTGACTCCTCCCTGGAGTCTAAATTTTGTTCTTTCAGTTCTTCAAGGGGTTCCGTTTGAACCCTTACATTCCATAGATATCAAGTTACTATCTTGGAAAGTTCTGTTTTTGGTTGCTATTTCTTCTGCTAGAAGAGTTTCTGAATTATCTGCTTTGCAGTGTGATCCACCCTATCTGGTGTTCCATTCAGATAAGGTTGTTTTGCGTACCAAGCGTGGTTTTCTTCCAAAAGTTGTTTCCAACAAGAATATTAACCATGAAATAGTTGTTCCTTCTTTGTGTCCGAATCCAGTTTCAAAGAAGGAACGTTTGTTACATAATTTAGATGTAGTCCGTGCTTTAAAGTTCTATTTAGAAGCAACAAAGGATTTCAGACAAACTTCTTCTTTGTTTGTCGTTTATTCTGGTAAGAGGAGAGGACAAAAAGCTACTGCTACCTCTCTTTCTTTCTGGCTGAAAAGCATCATTCGATTGGCTTATGAGACTGCCGGACGGCAGCCTCCTGAACGAATCACAGCCCACTCTACTAGGGCTGTGGCTTCCACATGGGCCTTTAAGAACGAGGCTTCTGTTGATCAGATATGTAAGGCAGCGACTTGATCTTCTCTGCACACTTTTGCCAAATTCTACAAATTTGATACTTTTGCTTCTTCGGAGGCTATTTTTGGGAGAAAGGTTTTGCAAGCCGTGGTGCCTTCTGTTTAGGTAACCTGATTTGCTCACTCCCTTCATCCGTGTCCTAAAGCTTTGGTATTGGTTCCCACAAGTTATGGATGACGCCGTGGACCGGACACACCAATGTTGGAGAAAACAGAATTTATGCTTACCTGATAAATTACTTTCTCCAACGGTGTGTCCGGTCCACGGCCCGCCCTGGTTTTTTAATCAGGTTTGAAAAATTTCTTTATACACTACAGTCACCACGGCACCCTATAGTTTCTCCTTTTTTTTCTCCTAATTGTCGGTCGAATGACTGGGGGGGCGGAGCCTGGGAGGGACTATATGGACAGCTTTCTTTCATGTAATTAGCAAGAGTCCATGAGCTAGTGACGTATGGGATATACATTCCTACCAGGAGGGGCAACGTTTCCCAAACCTTAAAATGCCTATAAATACACCCCTCTCCACACCCACAATTCAGTTTTACAAACTTTGCCTCCTATGGAGGTGGTGAAGTAAGTTTGTGCTAGATTCTACGTTGATATGCGCTCCGCAGCAGGTTGGAGCCCAGTTTTCCTCTCAGCGTGCAGTGAATGTCAGAGGGATGTGAGGAGAGTATTGCCTATTTTGAATGCTGTGATCTCCTTCTACGGGGTCTATTTCATAGGTTCTCTGTTATCGGTCGTAGAGATTCATCTCTTACCTCCCTTTTCAGATCGACGATATACTCTTATTTATATACCATTACCTCTGCTGATTTTCGTTTCAGTACTGGTTTGGCTTTCTACAAACATGTAGATGAGTGTCCTGGGGTAAGTCTTATTTTCTGTGACACTCTAAGCTATGGTTGGGCACTTTGTTTATAAAGTTCTAAATATATGTATTCAAACATTTATTTGCCTTGACTTTCAGACAGTCAGTTTCATATTTGGGATAATGCACTTGAATCAATTATTTTTCTTACCTTAAAAATTTGACTTTTTTTCCCAGTGGGCTGTTAGGCTCGCGGGGGCTGAAAATGCTTCATTTTATTGCGTCATTCTTGGCGCTGACTTTTTTGGCGCAAAAAATCTTTTCTGTTTCCGGCGTCAAATAATGTGGGCGTCTTATTTGGCGCTAAAAAATATGGGCGTCGCTTTTGTCTCCACATTATTTAAGTCTCATTTTTTCTTTGCTTCTGGTTGCTAGAAGCTTGTTCATTGGCATTTTTTCCCATTCCTGAAACTGTCATTTAAGGAATTTGATCAATTTTGCTTTATATGTTGTTTTTTCTCTTACATATTGCAAGATGTCTCACGTTGCATCTGAGTCAGAAGATACTTCAGGAAAATCGCTGTCTGGTGCTGGAACTACCAAAGCTAAGTGTATCTGCTGTAAACTTTTGGTAGCTATTCCTCCAGCTGTTGTTTGTATTAATTGTCATGACAAACTTGTTAATGCAGATAATATTTCCTTTAGTAATGTACCATTACCTGTTGCAGTGCCATCAACATCTAATGTTCAGAATGTTCCTGATAACATAAGAGATTTTGTTTCTGAATCCATCAAGAAGGCTATGTCTGTTATTCCTCCTTCTAGTAAACATAAAAAATCTTTTAAAACTTCTCTTTATACAGATGAATTTTTAAATGAACATCATCATTCTGATTCTGATGACTCTTCTGGTTCAGAGGATTCTGTCTCAGAGATTGATGCTGATAAATCTTCTTATTTATTTAAAATGGAATTTATTCGTTCTTTACTTAAAGAAGTACTAATTGCTTTAGATATTGAGGATTCTGGTCCTCTTGATACTAATTCTAAACGTTTAGATACGGTCTTTAAATCTCCTGTGGTTATTCCAGAAGTTTTTCCTGTTCCTAGTGCTATTTCTGAAGTAATTTCCAGAGAATGGGATAAATTGGGTAATTCATTTACTCCTTCTAAACGTTTTAAGCAATTATATCCTGTGCCGTCTGACAGATTAGAATTTTGGGACAAAATCCCTAGAGTTGATGGGTCTATTTCTACCCTTGCTAAACGTACTACTATTCCTACGTCAGATGGTACTTTGTTTAAGGATCCTTTAGATAGGAAAATTGAATCCTTTCTAAGAAAAGCTTATCTGTGTTCAGGTAATCTTCTTAGACCGGCTATATCATTGGCTGATGTTGCTGCAGCTTCAACTTTTTGGTTGGAAACTTTAGCGCAACAAGTAACAGATCATGATTCTCATAATATTATTATTCTTCTTCAACATGCTAATAATTTTATCTGTGATGCCATTTTTGATATTATCAGAGTTGATGTCAGGTTTATGTCTCTAGCTATTTTAGCTAGAAGAGCTTTATGGCTTAAGACTTGGAATGCTGATATGGCTTCTAAATCAACTCTACTTTCCATTTCTTTCCAGGGTAACAAATTATTTGGTTCTCAGTTGGATTCTATTATCTCAACTGTTACTGGTGGGAAAGGAACTTTTTTACCACAGGATAAAAAAATCTAAGGGTAAAAACAGGGCTAATAATCGTTTTCGTTCCTTTCGTTTCAACAAAGAACAAAAGCCTGATCCTTCATCCTCAGGAGCAGTTTCAGTTTGGAAACCATCTCCAGTCTGGAATAAATCCAAGCCTTCTAGAAAAGCAAAGCCAGCTTCTAAGTCCACATGAAGGTGTGGCCCTCATTCCAGCTCAGCTGGTAGGGGGCAGGTTACGTTTTTTCAAAGAAATTTGGATCAATTCTGTTCACAATCTTTGGATTCAGAACATTGTTTCAGAAGGGTACAGAATTGGTTTCAAGATGAGACCTCCTGCAAAGAGATTTTTTCTTTCCCGTGTCCCAGTAAATCCAGTGAAAGCTCAAGCATTTCTGAATTGTGTTTCAGATCTAGAGTTGGCTGGAGTAATTATGCCAGTTCCAGTTCTGGAACAGGGGATGGGGTTTTATTCAAATCTCTTCATTGTACCAAAGAAGGAGAATTCCTTCAGACCAGTTCTGGATCTAAAAATATTGAATCGTTATGTAAGGATACCAACGTTCAAAATGGTAACTGTAAGGACTATCTTGCCTTTTGTTCAGCAAGGGCATTATATGTCCACAATAGATTTACAGGATGCATATCTGCATATTCCGATTCATCCAGATCATTTTCAGTTCCTGAGATTCTCTTTTCTGGACAAGCATTACCAGTTTGTGGCTCTGCCGTTTGGCCTAGCTACAGCTCCAAGAATTTTTACAAAGGTTCTCGGTGCCCTTCTGTCTGTAATCAGAGAACAGGGTATTGTGGTATTTCCTTATTTGGACGATATCTTGGTACTTGCTCAGTCTTTACATTTAGCAGAATCTCATACGAATCGACTTGTGTTGTTTCTTCAAGATCATGGTTGGAGGATCAATTCACTAAAAAGTTCATTGATTCCTCAGACAAGGGTAACCTTTCTGGGTTTCCAGATAGATTCAGTGTCCATGACTCTGTCTTTAACAGACAAGAGACGTCTAAAATTGATTTCAGCTTGTCGAAATTTTCAGTCACAATCATTCCCTTCGGTAGCCTTATGCATGGAAATTCTAGGTCTTATGACTGACTGCTGCATCGGACGCGATCCCCTTTGCTCGTTTTCACATGCGACCTCTTCAGCTCTGTATGCTGAATCAATGGTGCAGGGATTACACAAAGATATCTCAATTAATATCTTTAAAACCGACACTCTCTAACGTGGTGGACAGATCACCATCGTTTAATTCAGGGGGCTTCTTTTGTTCTTCCGACCTGGACTGTAATTTCAACAGATGCAAGTCTTACAGGTTGGGGAGCTGTGTGGGGATCTCTGACGGCACAAGGAGTTTGGGAATCTCAGGAGGTGAGATTACCGATCAATATTTTGGAACTCTGTGCAATTTTCAGAGCTCTTCAGTCTTGGCCTCTTCTGAAGAGAGAATCGTTCATTTGTTTTCAGACAGACAATGTCACAACTGTGGCATACATCAATCATCAAGGAGGGACTCACAGTCCTCTGGCTATGCAAGAAGTATCTCGAATTCTGGTTTGGGCGGAATCCAGCTCCTGTCTAATCTCTGTGGTTCATATCCCAGGTATAGACAATTGGGAAGCGGATTATCTCAGTCGCCAAACGTTGCATCCGGGCGAATGGTCTCTTCACCCAGAGGTATTTCTTCAGATTGTTCAAATGTGGGAACTTCCAGAAATAGATCTGATGGCTTCTCATCTAAACAAGAAACTTCCCAGGTATCTGTCCAGATCCCGGGATCCTCAGGCGGAGGCAGTGGATGCATTATCACTTCCTTGGAAGTATCATCCTGCCTATATCTTTCCGCCTCTAGTTCTTCTTCCAAGAGTAATCTCCAAGATTCTGAAGGAATGCTCGTTTGTTCTGCTGGTAGCTCCAGCATGGCCTCACAGGTTTTGGTATGCGGATCTTGTCCGGATGGCCTCTTGCCTACCGTGGACTCTTCCGTTAAGACCAGACCTTTTGTCGCAAGGTCCTTTTTTCCATCAGGATCTCAAATCCATAAATTTAAAGGTATGGAGATTGAACGCTTGATTCTTGGTCAAAGAGGTTTTTCTGACTCTGTGATTAATACTATGTTACAGGCTCGTAAATCTGTATCTAGAGAGATATATTATAGAGTCTGGAAGACTTATATTTCTTGGTGTCTTTCTCATCATTTTTCTTGGCATTCTTTTAGAATTCCGAGAATTTTACAGTTTCTTCAGGATGGTTTAGATAAAGGTTTATCCGCAAGTTCTTTGAAAGGACAAATCTCTGCTCTTTCTGTTCTTTTTCACAGAAAGATTGCTAATCTTCCTGATATTCATTGTTTTGTACAAGCTTTAGTTCGTATTAAACCTGTCATTAAGTCAATTTCTCCTCCTTGGAGTTTGAATTTGGTTCTGGGGGCTCTTCAAGCTCCTCCGTTTGAACCTATGCATTCATTGGACATTAAATTACTTTCTTGGAAAGTTTTGTTCCTTTTGGCGATCTCTTCTGCCAGAAGAGTCTCTGAATTATCTGCTCTTTCTTGTGAGTCTCCTTTTCTGATTTTTCATCAGGATAAGGCGGTGTTGCGAACTTCTTTTGAATTTTTACCTAAAGTTGTGAATTCCAACAACATTAGTAGAGAAATTGTGGTTCCTTCATTATGTCCTAATCCTAAGAATTCTAAGGAGAAATCGTTGCATTCTTTGGATGTTGTTAGAGCTTTGAAATATTATGTTGAAGCTACTAAGTCTTTCCGAAAGACTTCTAGTCTATATGTTATCTTTTCCGGTTCTAGAAAAGGCCAGAAAGCTTCTGCCATTTCTTTGGCATCTTGGTTGAAATCTTTAATTCATCATGCCTATGTCGAGTCGGGTAAAACTCCGCCTCAAAGGATTACAGCTCATTCTACTAGGTCAGTTTCTACTTCCTGGGCGTTTAGGAATGAAGCTTCGGTTGATCAGATTTGCAAAGCAGCAACTTGGTCCTCTTTGCATACTTTTACTAAATTCTATCATTTTGATGTATTTTCTTCTTCTGAAGCAGTTTTTGGTAGAAAAGTACTTCAGGCAGCGGTTTCAGTTTGAATCTTCTGTTTATGTTTTTCATTAAACTTTATTTTGGGTGTGGATTATTTTCAGCAGGAATTGGCTGTCTTTATTTTATCCCTCCCTCTCTAGTGACTCTTGCGTGGAAAGATCCACATCTTGGGTAGTCATTATCCCATACGTCACTAGCTCATGGACTCTTGCTAATTACATGAATGAAAACATAATTTATGTAAGAACTTACCTGATAAATTCATTTCTTTCATATTAGCAAGAGTCCATGAGGCCCGCCCTTTTTTGTGGTGGTTATGATTTTTTTGTAAAAAGCACAATTATTCCAATTCCTTATTTTATATGCTTTCGCACTTTTTTCTTATCACCCCACTTCTTGGCTATTCGTTAAACTGAATTGTGGGTGTGGTGAGGGGTGTATTTATAGGCATTTTAAGGTTTGGGAAACTTTGCCCCTCCTGGTAGGAATGTATATCCCATACGTCACTAGCTCATGGACTCTTGCTAATATGAAAGAAATGAATTTATCAGGTAAGTTCTTACATAAATTATGTTTTTGCTGTGCTCTTTGCCATTTCCTGTTGGGGAAGAGAATATTCCCACAAGTTATGGATGACGCTGTGGACCGGACACACCGTTGGAGAAAGTAATTTATCAGGTAAGCATAAATTCTGTTTTTTCCATCAGGATCTTTAAATTTGAAGGTTTGGAAATTTAATGCTTAGTGCCTAGTCATAGAGGTTTCTCTGACTCAGTTATTAGCACTATAATACAGGCTTGTAAGTCTGTTTCAAGGAAGATTTATTATTGGGTTTGAAAAACCTATATTTCATGGTGTTCAGTTCATGATTATTCTTGGCATTCTTTTATAATTCCTTGGATTTTACAGTTTCTTTAGGATGGTTTGGTTATGAGTGTGTCTGCAAATACTTTGAAAGGACACATTTCTTCTGCTCTTTCGGTCTTATTTCATAGAAAGATTGCTAAGCTTCCTGATATTCACGGTTTTGTTTAGGCTTTGATTCGTATGAAACCTGTTATTAAATCTATTTCTCCTCCTTGGAGTCTCAATTTGGTTTTGAAGATTTTACAGGCTCCTCCTTTTGAGCCTTTGCATTCTCTAGACATTAAATTACTTTCTTGGAAAGTGTTATTTCCTTTGGCTATCTCTTCTGCTAAAAGAGTTTCTGAATTGTCTGCTCTCTCTTGTGAGTCTACTTATCTGATTTTCCATCAAGATAAAGCTGTTTTGTGGACTTCATTTAAATTTTTGCCTAAGGTTGTGAATTCTAACAATATCAATAGGGAAATTGTTGTTCCTTCTTTGTGTTCTAATCCTAAGAATACTCTTGAGAGATCTTTGTATTCTTTGGATGTGGTAAGAGCTTTGAACTATTATGTTGAGGCTACTAAATATTTCAGCTAAGACTTATAGTCTATTTGTTATTTTTTATTCTGGTTCCAGGAAAGGTCAGAACGCCTCTGCTATTTCTCTGGCATCTTGGTTGAGACTATTGATTAACAAAGCTTATTTAGAGGCGGGGCAGTCTCCGCGCCAGAGAATTACAGCTCACTCTACTAGGTCAGTTGCCACTTCTTGGGATTTCAAGAATGAAGTTTCAGTTGATCAAATTTGCAAAGCAGCAACTTGGTCTTCTTTGCATACTTTTACTAAATTTTACCATTTTGATGTGTTTGCTTCTTCGGAAGCAGCCTTTGGTAGAAAGCTTCTTCAGGCAGTTGTCTTAGTTTGATTCTATATTATATATTATATTATTTTATCCCTCCCTCTCTAGTGACTCGTGGATTCCACATTTTGGGTATTATATCCCATACGTCACTGGCTCATGGACTCTTGCCACTTACATGAAAGAAAACATAATTTATGTAAGAACTTACCTGATGAATTCATTTCTTTCATAGTGGTAAGAGTCTATGAGACCCACCCTATTTTTGGTGGTTATTATTTTTTGTATAAAGCACTTTATTTTTTCCAGTTCCTTTTTTGTATGCTTTTTACTCCTTTTACACCTCACTTCTTGGCTACAGGTTAAACTAAGGTATGAGTGAGGTGTTTTTATAGGCATTTTGAGGCTTGGGAAACTTTGCCTCCTCCTGGTAGGAATGTATATCCCATACGTCACTAGCTCATGGACTCTTGCCACTATGAAAGAAATTAATTTATCAGGTAAGTTCTTACATAAATTATGTTTTTTTAATAGCAGGGGAGTTCCTGCCTTGTGCACCATGTGACCGGGTGCGGCTTCATTCACTTCCTTACAATCCTGCCTTTCTATATTTTAAATGTTTATTTTTCTATTGTTTTTCTGTTTCTACTGTGGGATTACATACCTGCTATGGAGGACTCTGATAATACATTAGAAGGTTCCACTCCTTCTGTAGGGATTAATAATACCTTCTTATATTGTGAGGAGGCCGTGGTTTGCCCGCCTACTCAATTTTGTTCCAATTGCCTAGGTACTGTTTTAAAGTCTAAGAAGGGAGCTAAATCTGCTATTAACCCTAGTGCTATTAGTCCTGCTGAGCCATCAGCCTCTCAGGATTCTGTGAATCGAGAGATTTCTACCCTTTCGATCCTAACCATATCACATGCAGTTCCCCGCGGCACAGCTATTTCTCTGTCTGGAGGGGGCCTTTTTCCTGCGGACTTTACCGCGCAGTTACAATCAGCGGTGTCCATGTCCCTGAGTGCCCTACCTATCTCTGTTAAACGTAAGAGAAAGGTTAAACACAGTTCTCCTGTTTTTAGATTCATCTAATTTCCAATCAGATCTAGCTTGTACGTCCCAGCTATCCAAGGATGGGTTAACCTCTGTGGCATCAGAGGGTGAACTTTAGTAGTCGGAGACTTCTATTTCTAAATCTCTCCAGGCGGAGGAACCCTCCTTTAGATTTAAAATTGATGATCTGCGTTTTTTACTGAAGGAGGTCCTGTCTACGCTAGAAGTTCCAGAGGCTTAGCTACCTGATGAACCTAAGATCCCTAAATTAGATAGGGTTTATGTAGACGGCAAAGTCCCACAAACTTTTCCAGTCCCAGCTCGTATGGCGAACATTATTAATAACGAATGGGAAAGAATTGACACAATCTCTTCCCCCCCCCGGGTACTTTTAAAAGATTGTTTCTGGTCCCTGACTCTCAATTAGAGCTGTGGGGCTCCAACCCTAAAGTGGATGACACCATTTCGATGCTAGCTAAGCGTACCACTATCCCTCTCGAGGATAGCTCTTCCTTTGGAGAACCTATGGATAAGAAGTTGAAAACTTTCCTAAGGAGAATGTTCCAACACGCAGGATTTTTATTTCAACCGGTGGCCGGGGCCGCCACCTACTGGTGTGACTCCCTGTCAGAATTTATCATTGTGGAATCTCCCCTCGAGGATATTCAGGAGAGAATTAAAGCTTTAAGAGTAGCTAATTCTTTCTTCTGTGATGCGAATATGCAGATTATTTGCCTGAATGTTAAGGCTTCATGTTTTGCGGTCTTAGCCCACAGGGCTCTCTGGTTGAAGTCTTGGTCTGTGGACATGACTTCTAAATCCAGACTCCTTTCTCTTCCTTTCAAGGGGAAGATTTTATTTGGATCAGGTCTGGACTCCATCATCTCTACGGTTACAGGAGGGAAAGGTGCCTACCTACCTCAGGATAAGAAGAACAGTCCTAAGGAATGGCAGTCCTCTAATTTTCGCTCCTTTCATTAGGACAAATCCCAACGATCTCAGTCTTCATCTAAACCCGAGCAGCCCAAGAGCATTTGGAAACCTGCTCAGTCCTGGAACAAGTCCAAACAGATAAAGAAGCCTGCCGATAATAAAATCGGCATGAAGGGGTGGCCCCCGCTTTGGGATTGATTTCAGGATGTTCAGGATCCTTGGGTTCTGGAGATCGTGTCTCAGGAATACCAGATAGGATTCAAGTCTCATCCACCGAGGGGCAGATTCCTACTCTTCAGACTGTCTACAAGACCAGAGAAGAGGACAGCCTTTTTAGATTGTGTAAGGGATCTATCCTCCTTAGGAGTAATAGTCCAGGTACATGCATCAGAAAGAGGTCTAGGGTTCTATTCAATCCTTGTCGTGGTTCCCAAAAAGGAGGGAACTTTTCATCCAATTCTGGACTTGAAGTGCCTAAACAAATTTCTAAGTGTCCCCTCCTTCAAGATGGAGACTATAAGATCAATCCTTCCCCTGGTTCAGGAAGGACAGATAATGACTACCATAGATTTGTAGGATGCATACCTTCACGTTCTGATCCACAGGGAACATTTCCAGTTCCTGAGATTCGCCTTTCTGGTGCAACACTTCCAGTTCATAGCACTTCCGTTTGGCTTAGCTACTGCTCCAAGGATATTTATGAAGGTTCTGGGGGCTCTTCTAGCGGTTGCCAAAACCCGAGGTATAGCAGTAGCTCCTTACATGGACTATATATTGGTACAGGCACCATCTTTTCATCTAGCAAGGGATCATTCAGAATTTCTTCTAAGTCTTCTTCGGTCACATGGATGGAAGAAAAGAGTTTGCTTGCTCCAAATATCAGAGTGAATTTCCTGGGCACAGTTATAGACTCAGTGTCCATGAAAATCTTTTGTAACAGATCAGAGACGTTGCAAGCTAACAACAGCATGTCTTGCCCTCCAGGCCTCCCTGAGACCTTTGGTGGCCCAGTGTATGGAGGTGATTGGACGCATGGTTTCTTATATGGACATCATTCCCTTTGCCAGATTCCATCTCAGACCTTCACAGCTATGCATGCTGAGACAATGGAACAGCGTCCATTCCGATCTGTCACAACAGATAGTTCTGGACAGCCTGTCGAGAGACTCGCTCTCTTGGTGGCTCTGTCAAGATCACCTGTTCCATGGCACGTGCTTCTTGAGACTGTCCTGGGAGATTGTGAATACGGATGCCAGTCTATCCGGCTGGGGAGCCGTTTGGGAGGAGTCCACTCTTCCGATCAATATCTTGGAGCTCCGGGCAATCTTCAATGCTCTGAAGGCTTGGCCCCTCCTGTGTTCATCCCAGTTTATGAGATACCAATCAGACAATATAACTTTGGTAGCCTACATCAATCATCAGGGTGGAACGAGAAGTTTCACAACTGTACGCTGTCATCGTTCCACGTTCCGGTTGTGAACAACTACGAAGCAGACTTCCTTAGCAGGCAATCTTTTCACCCGGGGGAATGGTCTCACCACCGAGGTCTTTGCAGAGATATGCAGCAGATGGGGGATGCCAGAGATAGACCTCATGGCCTCCTGTCTCAATGCAAAACTACCTAAGTATGGGTCGAGATATAGGGTTACTCGAGCTGTTCTAATAGATTTCCTAGCGGTTCTTTGGAGGTTCAGACTCATATATCTCTTTCCTCCATTACCTCTTCTCCCTCGTGTGGTGGCCCGCTTCAAACGGGAGCAAGCATCAGTGACTCTAATTGCTTCATCCTGGCCGCATAGTACTTGGTTTGCGGATCTAGTGGGGATGTCTTCATCTTCTCCGTGGAGGTTACCTTGTTGCAGGGACCTGCTGATACAGGAACCATTCCTTCATCAAAATCTAGATTCTCTGAGGCTGACTTCGTGGAGATTGAATGCTTAGTCTTAGCCAGGCGAGGTTTCTCTGAGTGTGTCATCGACACTTTGATCCAATATCGTAACCCAGTTAATTGACGCATCTACCATAAGGTGTGGCGGACTTACCTACACTGGTGTGAGGAGCCTTATTTTTCTTGGCATAAGTTTAAAATTGCCAGAATTCTATCTTTTCTCCAGGATGGACTGGAGAAGGGTCTATCTGCTAGTTCCCTGAAGGGACAGATATCGGCCCTGTCGGTGTTGCTGCACAAGAGATTAACTGAGCTTCTGGATGTGCAGTCCTTTGTTAAGGCCCTGACTAGGATCAGACTTGTGTTTAGAAAGATGGCTCCACCATGGAGTCTCTATCTTGTTCTTCGTGTATTGCAGCAGGCTCCGTTTGAGCCCATGCATAATGTTTACATTAAACTGTTATCTTGGAAGGTTCTATTGGCTATTGCCTCTGTCTGCAAAGTCACTGAGATTTCTGCCTTGCAGTGTGACCCCTCTTACCTTGTTTTTCATGCCAATAAGACGGTTTTACGTACTAAGTTAGGTTCCCTTCCTAAGGTGGTGTCAGGTTGTATCATTAATCAAGAGATTGTTGTTCTTTCCTTGTGTCCCAATTCTTCAGCGAAAAAACGTTTGCTTCACAATTTAGAAGTTTTACCTTCAGGCTACTAAGGAGTTCATACAAACTTCATCTTTGTCGTCTATGCGGGTAAACGTAGGGGTCAGAAGGCCACTTCTTTCCTGTCTTTCTGGTTGAGGAGTGTCATCCGCCTATATTATGCGACAGCCGGACAACAGCCTCCTGAGAGGATTACAGCTCATTTCACTAGAGCAGTAGCTTCTTCCTGGGCTTTTATGAATGAAGCCTCTATGGATCAGATTTGTAATGCAGCTACCTGGTCCTCCTTACATACTTTTTCAAAATTTTACAAGTTTGATGTGTTTGCTTCGGCTGAAGCAGCTTTTGGGAGAAAGTTTTGCATGCTGTGGTGCCCTCAGATTAGTGTCCGCCTCTTTTTTGTTCTCTCCCATTATTCCTTCAGTGTCCCCTGGAGCTTGGGTATTGTTTTCCCAACAGTAAGGAATGAAGTCGTGGACTCTCCCTGCCTTATGGAAAGGAAACAAAATTTATGCTTACCAGATAAATGCCTTTCTTTCCTGGCAGGGAGAGTCCACAACCCTGCCCGTAAGATGTTTTTAGTTTGAGCGAATCCTTTTTTGTGTTTTCTTCTGGCACCTTTATACCCTGATGTTTCTCCTACTTTTCCTCGTTCCCTCGGCCGAATGACTGGGGGGGGTAGGAGAAGTGGGAGGGATATTTAAGCCCTTGGCTGGGGTGTCTTTGTCTCCTGGTGGCAAGGTGTTGTATTTCCCAACAGTAAGAAATGAAATCGTAGACTCTGCCTGCCAGGAAAGAAAGGAATTTATCTGGTAAGCATACTTTTTTTTCTTTTCTTTAATAAATCAGATAGAGAATGCAATTTTAAGCAACTTTCTAATTTACTCCTATTATCATATTCCTTCGTTCTCTTGGTATGTCTATTTGAAAAGCAGGATTGTAAGCTTAGGAAGCCGGACCATTTTTGGTTCAGCACCCTGGGTAGTGCTTGCGGATTTGTGGCTACATTTACCCACCAATCAGCAAACACTACCCAGGTGCTGATCCAAAATTGGACTGGCTCCTACGCTTACAATACTGATTTTCAAATAAAGATACCAAGAGAATGAATAAATATAAGAAATATGATAATAGGAGTAAATTAGAAAATTATTTAAAATTGCATGCTCTTTATCATGAAAGAAAAAAAATTGGGTTTCATTTCCCTTTAAGTAATACTTAGCTTTGATCTGTAGGAACAATGGTTGGCAGAAATATCACAGCCAAATAGCTAAACAGTTGACAGACACTCTGTGGAAGATCTCGGCTCACAAGGATATGAATCTCACAACACTTTCCTTCCCAAAGCTTTTCTACACTTCTCACTACATTTCCTGAAAGTCTTCTCTCTATACAACTTAGAAAACTGAAGTGGTTATAGTGACCTAGCTCCCATCCCCTGACATAGTACTAAACACATTTTATGTTAGAACAAAGGAGTATTCTCATAAATGATTATATTATTAAACAATGTAATATAAATGTATTAAAACTTATGAAGCACAATGTATTTTTTCAAGGACAAGTGCTCAGAGCAGAGAACAAAGAATAGATTAAACATCTGACAATGTGTCCAAAAACAATTTAGTCTTTCGATATGAAACAATTCTACTGAAAGCAGTAAAAACAAACCTTAAAGGGATAGTTAACCCCCAGATTTTCTTTTAGGATTCAGATAGAACTTACAATTTTAAACAACTTTCCAATTTAATTATATTATCAAATTTTCTTCATTCGCTTGTTATCCATTGCTGAAGGGACAACATTGCACTACTGACAGGAAGCTGAAAATATCTTTCTTTCTAATGACACAATGAGTCCACAGATCATCTAATTATTATTGGGAATATCACTCCTGCCCAGCAGGAGGCGGCAAAGAGCACCACAGCAAAGCTGTTAAATATCACCTCCCTTCTATCCAACCCCCAGTCATTCTCTTTAGCTACGTTAGAATAAGTATGTGGTAAAGTTAGGTGTCTGAAAATATTCTTCAATCAAGAGTTTATTATTTTATTTGCAGTACTAGTATGTGCTATTTTTCCTCCAGGGTGTAGCTGTAGTCCATTTCAGTTTCTTCAGTAGAGCATTGGTGGCTTTTAAGCAAAGGGAACTTGTGGAACATAATTCTCACTGCGCCTCCCTCATATTTAAACAAAAGTTGCTGCCCTTATTATTATTTTCCACAGGTCAATGTGAGGGAAAGGACCTCTCCAAACCTATGAGTTGCCTTGCTGCCCAGCAGATGTATTGAGGTAAGTGCTAATTTATTGTCTTAAGCTGCTTTAAGGAAAAGACATGGCACTTTACTATTTCCCTGACAGGGATATTTAATACATTACTCCTAGTGTTGTAAAGGGGATTATGTATGGCAGTATTGCAGGCACTGGGGACTTGAGGAGAACTTGGCTCATTTTGGTGTGTTTTTTTAATGTTTTTGGCATTAAGATGTCTGCTGAGACATTATTTTTGACACGCCCACGATGGGCAGGGCTTGTGTGAGGTAAAAATGTATTTATTGCGCATTTGTTATTCTCTCACTTCCTGTGTATGGAGGAGAGATATCTGTATGTTATCGTTTTTCAAGTTTAACTGTAATTTGTTAGCCTGTCATTACTGAAACAGCTCCAGTTTGGATTCCGGTTTTAAAAAATAAAGCAGTTTTTTATTTTTAAATAGGCACCTCAGCAAAGCTATTGCTGAGGTTTTGAGACATTTTTATTACTCATTATATTGTAAAATAAAGCATTTTCGTTTTTTTGTATTTGTTCAAAAAATTAAGCAGTTTCGTTTTTGCATTGCATCAAAAATAAAGCAGTTTCATTTTAAAATTTAAAGAAACAGTAGCGGTTTTTTCTTTATTTAAATTGTTCATAATTTAATTATTTATTCTGTTAAAATGGACCAAGACTCTGTTACAGATTACAGATATCCTTTATGTTTGAATGCTAATATTGAACCACCAATTCCTTTTTGTTCCTCATGTGTTGAGAGAACATTAAATCTTAAGGATAGATTTTTTGAGTCTATATTGTCTAAGACGGATGCTGTCCAAGAGTCTTCTGACAATGTGCAAGATATGCCTCATTTTTCTCTTCAGGTGTCCCAAATTTTAGTACCCATTAATTCCAGTGCCCTGCGCTTCTTCTCAAGCTCCGGCTGGGGTCTCATTGCAAGACATTGCTTCCCTCATGTCTTCTGCAGTTTCTGATGCGTTGTCTGCTTTTCCCATGCTACAGGGAAAGCGCAAGAGGAAGTCTAAAGAATCAGTGCGTAAGGTATCTGACTCGGTCGTGGCTGTTCCGAATGTTTCCTCTCATAAATCTGATGAGGAGGATTTTTCGGTAGCATCTGAGGGTGAAATCTCAGATTCTGACAGTGTAATTCCTTCCTCTGATGCTGAAGTTGTATCCTTGAGGTTTAAGCTGGAACACCTCAGTTTACTACTCCAAGGAGGTTTTGGCTACTCTGGACGACTCTGACTCTGTCATTGTCAACCCTAAAAAGTCTAGTAAACTTAACAAGTATTATGAAGTACCTTCCATGCTGGAATGTTTTTTGGTACCAGATCGGACTTCAGAAATTATTGTTAAGGAATGGGAGAAGCCGGGTATTCCTTTTTCTCCTTCTCCTATTTTAAGAAGATGTTTCCCATTGATGACTCTATCATGGAGTCTTGGCAAACGGTCCCCAAGGTGGAAGGGGCAATTTCCACTTTAACTAAGAGAACTACTATTCCCATAGAGGATAGCTGTTCTTTTAAGGACCCTATGGATACGAAACTGGAGGGTTTTCTTAAGAAAATGTATGTTCACCAGGGTTTACAATGGCAACCTTCGGTGTGTATTGCTACCGTTTCTAGCATGGCGGCATACTGGTTTTGTCTGATTGTTTTCAAACAGACATTCCCCTTGAAGAGATCCAGGACACAATCAGGGCTCTTAAATTGGCCAATTCTTTCATTTCTGATGCTTCCCTTCAAGTTATCAAGTTGGGAGCAAAGATTTCTAGTTTTGACATTCTGACTCGAAGAGCTTTATGGCTGAAATCTTGGTCTGCAGATGTGCTGTCTAAGTCTAAGCTTTTGTCTATTCCTTACAAGGGCAAGACCTTGTTTGGCCCAGCTTTTGCTGAGATTATTTCTGAGATTACTGGAGGAAAGGGTAATTTCCTTCCTCAGGATAAGAAATCTAAGCAGAAGGGACGTCAGAGTAATTTTCGTTCCTTTCGAAACTTCAAGGATAAACCTTCCTCTCCCTCTACAAAACAGTCCAAACCTTCCTGGAGACCCAACCAATCTTGGAATAAGGGAAAACGATCCAAGAAGCCTGCTAATGATTCAAAGTCAGCATGAAGGGTCTGCCCCCGATCCGGGACCGGATCTTGTGGGGGGCAGACTTTCCTTTTTCGCTCAGGCTTGGGTTCGGGATCCTTGGGCGATAGACATCGTGTCCCAGGGATACAAGATAGAATTCAAGACCTTTCCTCCCAGGCGCAGAGTTCTTCTCCCAATATTATCTGTAGACCAGATAAAAAGAGAGGCGTTCTAACGTTGTGTTCGTGATCTATCCGAAATGGGAGTGATGGTTTCTGTTCCAGTACAGGAGCAGGGTCTGAGATTTTACTCCTATCTGTTTGTGGTTCCCAATAAAGAGGGAACCTTCAGACCAATCTTGGATCTCAAGAGCCTAAACAAATTCCTCAGAGTACCGTCCTTCAAAATGGAAACTATTCGTTCCATTCTTCCCTTAGTTCAAGAGGGTCAATTTATGACAACAGTAGATTTGAAGCATGCGTACCTTCATGTTCCCATCTACAGGGATCATCACAAGTTTCTGAGATTTGCTTTTTTTCACAAACACTTCCAGTTTGTGGCTCTTCCTTTCGGACTAGCTACAGCTCCCAGAATTTTTTCAAAGGTTCTGGAATCTCTGTTGGCAGTGCTCCGGTTACAGGGTATTGCAGTGGCGCCTTATCTGAATGACATTCTGGTTCAGGCCCAGTCTTTTCATCTTGTAAGCTCCCACACGGAGATGATTGTATCCTTACTGTGCTCTCACGGTTGGAAGGTGAATCTGGAAAAGAGTTCCTTAATTCCATCTACAAGGGTAGCCTTTTTGGGAACCATAATAGATTCCGTTTTGATGAAAATATTTCTGACGAAGGTCAGAAAATCCAAGATTTTCTAATCTTGTCTGTCTCTTCAGTCCTCTCCTCAGCCATCAGTGGCTCAATGTATGGAGGTAATCGGTCTCATGGTAGCCGTCATGTATTTTATTCCTTTTGCTAGTTTCCATCTCAGACCTCTGCAGTTATGCATGCTCAGACAGTGGAACGAGGATTACACGGATCTGTCTCCAAGAATTCATTTGGATCAGATGACAAGAGATTCTCTTCCTTGGTGGTTGTCTCAGGATAATCTCTCCCAGGGAACCTGTTTTCGCAGACCTTCCTGGGTGATAGTGACTACAGACGCCAGCCTGACAGGTTGGAGAGCAGTCTGGGGCTTTCTAAGGGCTCAGGGGACATGGATTCGGGAATAAACTGTTCTCCCCATAAACATTCTATAGCTAAGAGCAATCTTCAATGCTCTTCTGGCCTGGCCCCAGCTTCTGCCCGGTTTATCAGATTTCAGTCGGACAACATAACCTCAGTGGCTTACATCAACCATCAGGGTGGAACTCAGAGTTCTTTGGCCATGAAAGAGGTGTCAAAGATTATTCAGTTGGCGGAGACCCACAACTGTTGTCTATTTGCGATCCACATTCCAGGAGTGGACAATTGGGAAGCAGATTTTCTGAGCAGACAGAACTTTCACATGGGGGAATGGGAATTGCATCCGGAAGTATTTTCCAACTTGATTCTCAAATGGGGACAGCCGGATCTAGATCTCATGGCATCTCGTCAGAATGCCAAGCTCCCGAGGTACGGGTCGAGGTCCAGGGACACTCAGGCTGTTCTGATAGATGCTCTGGCAGTTCCTTGGAATTTCAATCTTGCATACCTATTTCCTACGTTCGCTCTCCTTCCTCGGGTCATTGCTCGGATCAAGCAAGAGAGGGCGTCAGTGATTCTCATTGCTCCGACTCAGCCTCGCAGGATTTGGTATGCAGACCTAGTGGAGATGTCATCTCTCCCTCCTTGGAAACTTCCTCTAAGAAAGAACCTTCTACTTCATGGGCTCTTTCTTCATCCTGATTCAGCTGTCACTCTTTCCTCCTACGACACACTCTGGAGTGAATTACACAATCTACGTTCTCCACCTAACCTGCAAAAGCAACACTTTTTTAGCCTTGTTCTTTCATTAGCGATTGTTGAAAGATATAACTGCTCATCCTAACCTGCAAAATCATCAAAATCAACACTTTTTATCCTTGTTCTTTCATTAGCGGTTGTTGAAAGATATAACTACTCATCCTAACCTGCAAAATCATCCAAATCAACGCTTTTTTAGCCTTGTTCTTTCATTAGCGATTGTTGAAAGATATAACTTCTCAACCTAACTAGCAAAATCATCAAACTCAACACTTTTTTATCCTTGTTCTTTCATTAGCGGTTGTTGAAAGATATAACTGCTCATCCTCGCAAAAGGATTATTTGGGCTCCTGGTCTATTAAAGTACTGTTTACGGTTATCTAACCACCGTTCTAAGAGACATTATTTTAGACTTGCATTGTACTCCTATCAAGAAATGCACTTCTAATTTTATAGATTTTTTAGATATTGTTGTTATTTTAATTGTTTGCACATATTGTTCATAAAATATTGTTCCTGACATATTGCTTTTCACTCAATGCCATTTTAGTTGTTAGCTAATTACCTTGCAAGGTTTAGTGTTTTTAATGTTTATATGAATTTACTCACCTGCATATTAAAGTGTTTACATTTTTAAACAGAGCTTTAGGTCTCTTTTAGTCCTTTATATAGTATAACAGTTATCATAAATTATTACATTTTATACTATCTCATTTAGTGATCACCTTATATATTAGGTATCATATACATTTTTCTCCAACATTGGTGTGTCCGGTCCACGGCGTCATCTATTACTTGTGGGAATATTCTCTTCCCCAACAGGAAATGGCAAAGAGCACAGCAAAAGCTGTCCATATAGCCCCTCCTCAGGCTCCGCCCCCCAATCATTCTCTTTGCCGCTCTGAACAAGTAGCATCCCCACGGAGATGGTGAAGAGTATGTGGTGTTTAGTTGTAGTTTTTTATTCTGCTATCAAGAGTTTGTTATTTTAAAATAGTGCCGGTTGTACTATTTACTCTAAAACAGAAAGGGATGAAGAGTTCTGTTTAAAAGAGGAGTATGATTTTAGCAGCAGTAATTAAAATCAATTGCTGTTCCCACGCAGGACTGTTGAGCCCAGAGAACTTCAGTTGGGGGGAACAGTTAGCAGACTTTTCTGCTCAAGGTATGACTAGTCCATTTTCTAACAAGACTGTGTAATGCTAGAAGACTGTCATTTTCCCTCTTGGGGATCGGTAAGCCATTTTCTTAGACTTTTAACAGAATGAAGGCTTATTATGGGCTATACACTGGTTGACACTCTTGTGGGCTAAATCGATTGCTTTATTTAAGTTTTTTATGTAATCTGAGGTGATTTATAAAACTTTTATTGTGGGGGAACGTTTTTAGGCGCCAGGCAGTCGTTTAGACACCTTTCCAGTCAGGAAGGGCCTTTCACTATAGTAGGCAGAGTCTCATTTTCGCGCCATAACTGCGCAGTTTCTTTTGGATGCAGTGCATGCAGCTGCATGTGAGAGGGTCTGGTGATCATTGAAAACGTTCCTGGAAGGCTTAATTTGGTATCGTATAACTCCTAAGGACAGGTGAAGTCGCAGCAAACGCTGTGGCTGGGACTGTAGTGGGGTTAAAAAGTATTTGATTAAACGGCTCCGGTTTCCTCATTTAAGGGGTTAAAAGCTTGATTTGGGGTGCAATACTTTTAAAGCATTAAGACTCTGTGGTGAAAATTTGGTAAAGATTGGATATTTCCTTCATAGTTTTTCACACATTTAGAAATAAAGTGTGCTCTGTTTAAAATTTAAAGAGACAGTAACGGTTTTGTTTTAAAACGTTTTTTTTTGCATTATTAGCCTGTTTAAGCCTGTCTAACATGTCTGTACCTTCAGATAGAACATGTTCTGTATGTATGGAGGCCAAGGTGGTCCCCCCTTCAAATGTATGTGATAATTGTGCCATGGCGTCCAGACAAAGTAAGGACAGTACTGTCACATTTAATAAGGTTGCCCAAGACGATTCCTCAAATGAAGGTAGTGGGGATAGTTCATCATCCTCTCCTTCTGTGTCTACACCAGTTATGCCCGCGCAGGCGACCCCTAGTACATCTAGCGCGGCAATGCTTGTTACTATGCAACAATTAACGGCAGTAATGGATAATTCCATAGCTAATATTTTATCCAAAATGCCAGCATTTCAGAGAAAGCGTGATTGCTCAGTTTTAAATACAGTGGAGCAAGAAGGCGCTGACGATAGTTTATCTGTCATACTCTCACACCAGTCAGAAGTGGCAGTGAGGGAGGGTTTGTCGGAAGGAGAACTTTCAGATTCAGGAAGAATTTCTCAACAGGCAGAACCTGATGTTGTGACGTTTAAATTTAAGTTAGAGCATCTCCGCGCATTACTTAAGGAGGTGCTATCTACTTTGGATGATTGTGACTCTTTGGTCATTCCAGAAAAATTGTGCAAGATGGACAAATTCTTAGAGGTCCCGGTGCACCCTGATGCCTTTCCGATCCCTAAAAGGGTGGCGGACATAGTGAATAAGGAGTGGGAGAAACCAGGCATACCCTTTGTCCCTCCTCCTATATTTAAGAAGTTGTTCCCCATGGTCGACCCAAGGAAGGACACATGGCAAACAGTCCCTAAGGTTGAGGGGGCAGTTTCTACCCTAGCCAAACGCACGACTATTCCCATTGAGGACAATTGTGCTTTCAAAGATCCTATGGATAAAAAATTGGAGGGTTTGCTTAAAAAGATTTTTGTTCAGCAAGGTTACCTCCTCCAACCTATTTCGTGCATTATTCCTGTCACTACGGCGGCGTGTTTCTGGTTCGAAGAACTAGAAAAGTCGCTTAATACGGAGACTCCATATGAGGAAGTCATGGACAGAATTCACGCACTTAAGTTAGCTAATTCCTTTATTTTAGATGCCGATTTGCAGTTAGCGAGGTTAGCGGCGAAAAATTCAGGGTTTGCAATTGTGGCGCGCAGAGCGCTCTGGCTAAAGTCTTGGTCGGCGGATGTATCTTCCAAGACAAAATTGCTTAATATCCCTTTCAAAGGTAAGACCCTTTTTGGGCCAGAATTGAAAGAAATTATTTCAGACATCACTGGGGGGAAGGGCCATGCCCTCCCACAGGATAGGCCTTTTAAGGCTAAGAATAAGTCCAATTTTCGTTCCTTTCGCAATTTCAGGAACGGACCGGCTTCTAACTCTGCAGCCTCTAGACAAGAGGGTAACGCTTCCCAGGCTAAACCAGCTTGGAAACCAATGCAAGGCTGGAACAAGGGTAAACAGGCCAAGAAGCCTGCTGCTGCTACCAAGACAGCATGAAGGGGTAGCCCCCGATCCGGGACCGGATATAGTAGGGGGCAGACTCTCTCTTTGCTCAGGCTTGGGCAAGAGATGTTCCGGATCCCTGGGCACTAGAAATAGTCTCTCAGGGTTATCTTCTAGAATTCAAGGAACTGCCCCCAAGGGGAAGGTTCCACATGTCTCGCTTGTCTTCAGACCAAATAAAGAGACAGGCATTCTTACATTGTGTAGAAGACCTGTTAAAGATGGGAGTGATACACTCAGTTCCAACTGTGGAACAAGGTCAGGGGTTTTACTCAAACCTGTTTGTAGTTCCCAAAAAAGAGGGAACTTTCAGACCAATTCTGGATTTAAAAATTCTAAACAAATTCCTCAGAGTTCCATCGTTCAAAATGGAAACCATTCGAACAATTTTACCTACAATCCAGGAGGGTCTATATATGACTACCGTGGATTTAAAGGATGCGTACCTACATATTCCTATCCACAAAGATCATCATCAGTTCCTAAGGTTCGCCTTTCTGGACAAACATTACCAGTTCGTGGCTCTTCCATTCGGTTTAGCCACTGCTCCCAGAATTTTCACAAAGGTGCTAGGGTCCCTTCTAGCGGTTCTAAGACCGAGGGGCATTGCAGTGGCACCTTATCTAGACGACATTCTAATTCAAGCGTCGTCTCTTTCCAAGGCAAAGGCTCATACAGACATTGTTCTAGCCTTTCTCAGATCTCACGGGTGGAAGGTGAACGTAGAAAAGAGTTCCCTGTCTCCGTCAACAAGAGTTCCCTTTTTGGGAACAATAATAGATTCTTTAGAAATGAAGATCTTCCTGACAGAGGTCAGAAAGTCAAAGCTTCTAAACGCTTGTCAAGTTCTTCACTCTATTCTGCAGCCTTCCATAGCTCAGTGCATGGAAGTAGTAGGATTGATGGTTGCAGCAATGGACATAGTTCCTTTTGCTCGAATTCATCTAAGACCATTACAACTGTGCATGCTCAATCAGTGGAATGGGGACTATGCAGACTTGTCTACCCAGATTCAAGTAGACCAGGTAACCAGAGACTCACTCTGTTGGTGGTTGACTCATGATCACCTGTCTCAGGGAATGAGTTTCTGCAGACCAGAGTGGGTCATTGTCACGACCGACGCCAGTCTATTAGGCTGGGGCGCGGTCTGAGACTCCCTGAAAGCTCAGGGTCTATGGTCTCGGGAAGAGTCCCTTCTCCCGATAAACATCCTGGAACTGAGAGCGATATTCAATGCTCTCCGGGCTTGGCCTCAACTAGCGAAGGCTGGATTCATAAGATTCCAGTCGGACAACATGACGACTGTAGCTTACATCAACCATCAGGGAGGAACAAAGAGTTCCTTGGCGATGAGAGAGGTATCACTCCTGCCACCTATCTGCAATTCACATCCCAGGAGTAGACAACTGGGAGGCGGATTATCTGAGTCGTCAGACTTTCCATCCGGGGGAGTGGGAACTCCACCCGGAAGTCTTTGCCCAGTTAACCCAATTATGGGCATTCCAGACATGGATCTGATGGCGTCTCGTCAGAACTTCAAGGTTCCTTGCTACGGGTCCAGATCCAGGGATCCCAAGGCGACTCTAGTGGATGCATTAGTGGCGCCTTGGTCGTTCAACCTAGCTTATGTGTTTCCACCATTTCCTCTCCTTCCCAGGCTCGTAGCCAGGATCAAACAGGAGAAGGCCTCTGTGATTCTGATAGCTCCTGCGTGGCCACGCAGGACTTGGTATGCAGACCTGGTGAATATGTCATCGGCTCCACCATGGAAGCTACCTTTGAGACAGGATCTTCTAGTACAAGGTCCATTCAAACATCCAAATCTAGTTTCTCTGCAGCTGACTGCTTGGAAATTGAACGCTTGATTTTATCCAAGCGTGGATTTTCAAATTCAGTGATAGATACTCTGGTCCAAGCCAGAAAGCCTGTGACTAGATAGATTTACCATAAAATATGGAAAAAATATATCTGTTGGTGTGAATCCAAGGGATTCTCCTGGAGTAAAATTAAAATTCCTACGATTCTTTCCTTTCTCCAAGAGGGTTTGGATAAAGGGTTGTCAGCGAGTTCTCTAAAGGGACAGATTTCTGCTTTATCTGTCTTGTTACACAAACGACTGGCAGCTGTGCCAGATGTACAAGTTTTTGTACAGGCTTTGGTCAGAATTAAGCCTGTCTACAGACCCATGACTCCTCCTTGGAGTCTAAATTTAGTTCTTTCAGTTCTTCAAGGGGTTCCGTTTGAACCTTTACATTCCATAGATATCAAGTTACTATCTTGGAAAGTTCTGTTTTTGGTTGCTATTTCTTCTGCTAGAAGAGTTTCTGAATTATCTGCTTTGCAGTGTGATCCACCCTATCTGGTGTTCCATTCAGATAAGGTTGTTTTGCGTACTAAGCCTGGTTTTCTTCCAAAAGTTGTTTCCAACAAGAATATTAACAAGGAAATAGTTGTTCGTTCTCTGTGTCCGAATCCAGTTTCAAAGAAGGAACGTTTGTTACACAATTTAGATGTAGTTTGTGCTTTAAAGTTCTATTTAGAAGCAACAAAGGATTTTAGACAAACCTCATCTTTGTTTGTCGTTTACTCTGGTAAGAGGAGAGGATAAAAAGCTACTGCTACCTCTCTCTCTTTCTGGCTGAAAAGCATTATCCGATTGGCTTATGAGACTGCCGGACGGCAGCCTCCTGAACGAATCACAGCTCACTCTACTAGGGCTGTGGCTTCCACATGGGCCTTCAAGAACGAGGCTTCTGTTGATCAGATATGTAAGGCAGCGACTTGGTCTTCTCTGCACACTTTTGCCAAATTCTACAAATTTGATACTTATGCTTCTTCGGAGGCTATTTTTGGGTGAAAGGTTTTGCAAGCCATGGTGCCTTCCGTTTAGGTAACCTGATTTGCTCCCTCCCTTCATCCGTGTCCTAAAGCTTTGGTATTGGTTCCCACAAGTAATGGATGACGCCGTGGACCGGACACACCAATGTTGGAGAAAACAGAATTTATGCTTACCTGATAAATTACTTTCTCCAACGTTGTGTCCGGTCCACGGCCCGCCCTGGTTTTTTAATCAGGTTTGAAAAATTTCTTTCTCTATACACTACAGTCACCACTGCACCCTATAGTTTCTCCTTTTTTTCTCCTAACCGTCGTTCTAATGACTGGGGGGCGGAGCCTGAGGAGGGGCTATATGGACAGCTTTTGCTGTGCTCTTTGCCATTTCCTGTTGGGGAAGAGAATATTCCCACAAGTAATGGATGACGCCGTGGACCGGACACACCGTTGGAGAAAGTAATTTATCAGGTAAGCATAAATTCTGTTTTTTATACATTATCACATTTTATTTTCTCAATTTGCTATTAATTTAGCGCTCACCTTATTGTCTGTTTTCAGCTCCTTGAAAGGTCAAATTTCTGCCTCATCTATTTTGTTACATAAATGTCTGGCAGAGGTACCAGATGTTCAATCGTTCTGTCAGGCCTTGGTCAGATTGAGGCCTGTGTTCAAACCTGTTACTCCTCCCTGGAGTCTTAATCTTGTTCTTAAGGTTCTTCAGCAGGCTCCTTTTGAACCTATGTATTCCTTAGATATTAAGTTGTTATCTTGGAAGGTTTTGTTTCTTGTTGCTATTTCTTCTGCTCGTAGAGTCTCTGAACTCTCGGCTTTACAGCATGAGTCTCCCTATCTTATCTTCCACTCGGATAAGGTTGTTTTACGTACTAAATTGGGTTTTCTTCCTAAAGTAGTTTCAGATTGGAACATTAATCAGGAGATTGTTGTTCCTTCTTTATGTCCTAATCCTTCTTCTCATAAGGAACGTCTTCTGCACAACCTAGATGTGGTTCGTGCTCTAAAATTCTATTTACAGGCGACTAAGGATTTTCGTCAGTCTTCTGCTCTATTTGTAGTTTTCTCTGGGAAACGTAAAGGGCAGAAAGCTACGGCTACTTCTCTTTCTTTGTGGCTGAAGAGTATAATTCGCTTCGCCTATGAGACTGCTATACAGCAGCCTGCTGAGAAGGTTACGGCTCATTCTACCAGGGCTCTTTCCTTTTCCTAGGCATTTAAAAATGAAGCTTCTGTAGAACAGCTTTGCAAGGCTGCAACTTGGTCCTCTCTACATACTTTTTCAAAATTCTATAAGTTTGATACTTTTGCCTCGGCTGAGGCTTCCTTTGGGAGGAAGGTTCTTCAAGCAGTGGTGCCTTCTGTTTAGATTCCCTTTCTTGTCCCTCCCTTATCTGTGTCCTCTAGCTTGGGTATTGATTCCCAATAGTAATTAGATGATCCGTGGGCTCATGGTGTCATTAGAAAGAAAACGAAATTAATGCTTACCTGATAAATTTATTTATTTCTTGACACGATAAGTCCACGGCCCGCCCTGTTTTTGATTACAGGATATTTCTTTTACAAGATATGACGAGTCCACGGATTTCATCCTTACTTGTGGGATTAAATCTCCTGTTAGCAGGAAGTGGCAAAGAGCAACACAGCAGAGCTGTATATATAGCTCCTCCCTTCCCTCCCACCCCAGTCATTCTCTTTGCCTGTGTTAGTGATATGAAGAGGTAAAGTGAGGTGTTAGTTTAGATTCTTCAATCAAGAAGTTTTTTTATTTTAAAATGGTGCCAGTGAGTACCATTTTTCTCAGGGAGAAATCGTCGGTCTAGAACTTCCCAAGAGGAGTGGAGACATTGTATTTTTCTGCCATGATGTTGATGATCTTAGCAAACATTATCTAAGATCCATGCTGGTTCCCACAGAGCAGCTGAAGGTAGTGTAAAGAAAAATCTTCAGTGTGGAGAAAGGTGTCATGCTACAAGCAGAATTGATGTATGTTCAGTCTTTTGTTTCTGGGGAGACTTGAGGCATCAGAACAGGCTGACTTTATTCCCTATGTGGGGAGGGGTAATCAGTATGCACTATATGTGAATAAATGGTGTACCTGGAATCCCTTTATATTGATTGCTAAAATATGTATAATATATATTTGCCATATTTAAGGTAGGCTAGACGCTGGGAGCTGCGGTTTGCTTAAGGGCTGTCATTTTTATCACTGGCCTGAGGGAGTGCAGTGTTTTTTTTTTATGTTTTTACACTTGATATTTGTGGTGTATGCAAGAGGGGCACATAGCTTTTTATTTTATTTGGATCGACATATTTGGTTTTCTTTGCGACCCATGCGGGTCTTAGTCAGGCTAGAGTTACGCCCACGGTGGGCGGGGCCTAATTTTGCGCGCTCAGACGCGCAGTATCATCCGGATTGGATAGACAGCAAGGTCCTGGACTCCGGTGGGGCCTAAGTTATTTGTGTCAAACGAAGGAGCTACTCGATCAGAGACGGTGTGTTCTGGGGGCAGGTAGGCGCCACAGCTCTGGTGCAGGGGCCTGAATAGCTAAAAAGTTATTTTATCTGATAAAATCGATATAATTTCCTATATAACATACCTAAGCAAAGTGGTGCAATATTATTAAGCTATTTTGGGCACATTAGGAAAGTTTGTATTGCTGCAAACGTTGTTTTTGAGATATCAGAAAAATTGTTGCGCTTTTATTATTTAAAGGCGCAGTACGCTTTTCAGTTCTAAATTTTTATCTATGTAATTTGACTTCAGAACTCAATATTTCAAGTAAAGAAATTGTGTAAAATGGACAAATACTTTGACGTACCTGCTTACTCTGATGTTTTTCCGGTTCCTAAGAGAATTTCGGAGATTATTACGAGGGAATGGGACAGACCGTGTATCCCGTTCTCACCTTCTCCTAATTTTAAGAAAATGTATCCCATATCTGACACTGTTCGGGATTCTTGGCAAACAGTCCCTTAGGTGGAGGGAGCTATATCTACTCTGGCTAAGCGTACAACTATTCCCATTGAGGACAGTTGTGCTTTCAAAGACCCTATGGATAAGAAATTGGAGGGTCTTCTAAAGAAGTTGTTTATTCATCAGGGTTTCCTTTTACAACCGACGGCCTGCATTGTTCCAGTTACCAATGCGGCGGCCTTCTGGTTTGATGCCTTAAAAGAGTCTCTTAAGACTGAGACTCCTTTAGAGGATATTTTGGATAGAATTAAGGCTCTTAAGCTGGCTAATTCTTTTATTACAGATGTCGCCTTTCAGATTGCCAAATTGGCGGCTAAGAATGCAGAATTTGCCATTTTAGCGCGTAGCGCATTATGGTTAAAATCTTGGTCTGCTGATGTGTCATCTAAGTCAAAGCTTTTGGCTATTCCTTTCAAAGGAAAAACTCTATTCGGGCCTGACTTGAAAGAAATAATTTCTGACAGGGAGGTAAGGGTCATCTCCTACCTCAGGATAGAACAGCTAAACTAAGGGGGAAACAAAATAATTTTTGTTCCTTTCGGAACTTCAAAGGAGTCCCCTCTTCTTCTTCTTCAGCTAAGCAGGAAGGGAATTTTGCTTAGGCCAAGTCCGTCTGGAGACCCAACCAAGCTTGGAACAAGGGTAAACAACCCAAGAAGCCCGCTGCTGTTCCCAAGACAGTATGAAGGGGTGGCCCCCGATCCGGGACCGGATCTAGTAGGGGGCAGACTTTCTCTCTTTGCCCAGGCTTGGGTAAGAGATGTTCAGGACCCCTGGACACTGGAAATCGTGTCCCAAGGGCATCAGTTGGAATTCAAAAATTCGCTCCCAAGAGGGAGGTTTCTTCTTTCACGATTGTCTGTAGACCAGATAAAAAGAGAGGCGTTCTTACGTTACGTAAAAGACCTCTCCACTATGGGAGTAATCCGTCCCGTTCCAATACTGGGACAGGGGTTTTACTCAAATCTTTTCGTGGCCCCCAAAAAAGAGGGCACGTTTCAACCTATTTTAGATCTAAAAAGTCTAAACAAGTTTCTCAGAGTCCCATTCTTCAAGATGGAGACTATTCGAAAAATTCTGTCATTGATCCAGGAGGGTCAATATAGGACTACCGTGGACTTGGCCACAGCACCCAGGATCTTCACGAAGGTTCTAGGGTCCCTTCTGACGGTTCTCAGGCCGCGGGGCATTGCAGTGGTGCCTTATCTGGACGATATTCTGATCCAGGCGTCGTCTTACCATCTGACAAAATCTCATACAGACATGGTTCTGAGGACTCACGGGTGGAAGGTGAATATAGAAAAAAGTTCACTAATTCCACAGACAAGGGTTCCCTTCTTTGGAACTCTAATAGATTCTATATCCATGAAAATTTTCCTGACAGAGGTCAGAAAGTCAAAGATTCTGAATACATGCCGTTCCCTTCAGTCCAATCCTCGACCATCATTGGCTCAGTGCATGGAGGTGATTGGATTGATTGTGGCGGCAATGGACATCATTCCGTTTGCTCGATTTCATCTCATACAGCTACAACTGTGCATGCTCGGGCAGTGGAATGGGGATTATGCAAATTTGTCTCCTCAGATAAGTCTGGATCAGGAGAAAAGAGATTCTCTTCTTTGGTGGTTGTTGCCGGATCATCTGTTCCAAGGGACGTGTTTCCGCAGACCCTCTTGGGTGATAGTGACAACGGACGCCAGTCTACTAGGCTGGGGTGCAGTCTGGAATTCCCTGAAGGCTCAGGGGATGTGGACTCGGTCGGAGTCTCTACTTCCAATCAATATTCTGGAATTGAGAGCAATATTCAATGCGCTTCAGGCTTGGCCTCAGTTGGCTTCGGCAAACTTCATCCGTTTTCAGTCGGACAACATCACGACTGTGGCCTACATCAATCATCAGGGAGGAACAAGGAGTTCCTTAGCGATGATAGAAGTATCCAAGATAATTAGATGGGCGGAGGCTCACTCTTGTTATCTGTCATACATCACAGGAGTGGAAAACTGGGAAGCGGACTTTTTAAGCAGACAGACGTTTCATCCAGGGAGTCGGAACTCCACCCGGAGGTCTTTGCCACCCTGATTCTCAGATGGGGCAGACCGGAATTGGATCTGATGGCGTCTCATCAGAATGCCAAGCTCCCAAGATACGGATCCAGGTCAAGGGATCCTCAGGCCGAACTGATAGATGCCTTGGCAGTGCCTTGGTCGTTCAACCTAGCTTATGTGTTTCCACCGTTTGCTCTCCTTCCCCGGGTGATTGCAAGGATCAAACAGGAGAGGGCTTCGGTAATTCTAATCGTGTCTGCGTGGTCTCGCAGGACTTGGTATGCCGATCTAGTGGACATGTCCTCTCTGCCGCCGTGGAAGCTTCCATTGAGGCAGGATCTTCTCATTCAGGGACCCTTCCAACAACCAAATCTAGTTTCTCTGCAACTGACTGCTTGGAGATTGAACACTTGATTTTATCTAAGCGGGGTTCTCTGATTCGGTCTTTGATTCAGGCACATACGCCTGTTACTAGAAAGATCTACCTTAAGATATGGCATAAATATCTTTATTGGTGCGAATCCAAGGGCTACTCATGGAGTAGGGTTAGGGTTCCTAGGATTCTGTCTTTTCTCCAAGAAGGATTGGAGAAAGGGTTATCAGCGAGTTCCTTAAAGGGACAGGTCTCTGCTTTGTCAATTCTGCTACACAAACGTTTGGCAGATGTTCCAGACGTTCAGTCTTTTTGTCAGGCTCTAACCAGAATCAAGCCTGTGTAGAAAAATTGCTCCACCCTGGAGTTTGAATTTAGTTCTTAGTGTTCTTCAAGGGGTTCCGTTTGAACCCATGCATTCCATAGATATTAAGTTGTTATCTTGGAAAGTTTTATTTTTGGTTGCTATTTCTTCTGCTCGTAGAGTTTCTGAGCTTTCAGTGTTATAATGTGACTCGCCTTATCTTATCTTCCATTCTGATAAGGTGGTTTTACGTACCAAACCTGGTTTCCTTCCTAAGGTTGTTTCTAATAAGAATATTAATCAGGAAATTGTTGTTCCTTCATTATGTCCTAACCCTTCTTCTAAGAAGGAGCATCTGTTGCATAACTTGGACTTGGTCCGTGCCCTGAAGTTTTACTTGCAAGCGACTAAGGAATTTCGTCAATCATCTTCCTTATTTGTTGTTTTTTCTGGAAAGCGTAGGGGCCAGAAAGCTACGGCTACCTCTCTTTCTTTTTAACTGAAGAGTATCATCCGTCTGGCATATGAGACTGCTGGACAGCAGCCTCCTGAAAGAATTATGGCTCATTCTACTAGGGCTGTGGCTTCCTCATGGGCATTTAAAAACGATGCTTCTGTTGAACAGATTTGCAAGGCTGCAACTTGGTCGTCTCTTCACACTTTTTCCAAATTTTACAAATTTGATACTTTTGCTTCTTCTGAAGCTGTTTTTTTCTTGTCCCTCCCTTTCATCCGTGTCCTGTAGCTTTGTTATTGTATCCCACAAGTAAGGATAAAATCCGTGGACTCGTCTTATCTTGTAAAAGAAAAGGAAATTTATGCTTACCTGATAAATGTATTTCTTTTACAATATGACGAGTCCACGAACGACCCTGTCATTTCTAAGACAGGTATGTATTTATTTTTATTAAACTTCAGTCACCTCTGCACCTTTGGCTTTTCCTTTCTCTTCCTAACTTCGGTCGAATGACTGGAGTGGGAGGGAAGGGAGGAGCTATATATACAGCTCTGCTGTGGTGCTCTTTGCCACTTCCTGCTAACAGGAGATTTAATCCCACAAGTAAGGATGAAATCCGTGGACTCGTCATATCGTAAAAGAAATAAATTTATCAGGTAAGCATAAATTTCCTTTTCTCTTGTTAAGTGTATCCAGTCCACGGATCATCCATTACTTGTGGGATATTCTCCTTCCCAACAGGAAGTTGCAAGAGGATCACCCACAGCAGAGCTGCTATATAGCTCCTCCCCTCACTGCCATATCCAGTCATTCTCTTGCAACTCTCAACAAAGATGGACGTAGTAAGAGGAGAGTGGTGTTTTATAGTTAGTTTTTTAACTTCAATCAAAAGTTTGTTATTTTTAAATGGTACCGTAGTGTACTGTTTATCTCAGGCAGCATTAGAAGAAGAATCTGCCTGCATTTTCTATGATCTTAGCAGAAGTAACTAAGATCCATGGCTGTTCTCACATATTCTGAGGAGTGAGGTAACTTCAGAGAGGGAATGGTGTGCAGGTTTTCCTGCAATAAGGTATGTGCAGTTAATATATTTCTAGGGATGGAATTTGCTAGAAAAATGTTGCTGATACCGGATTAATGTAAGTTAAGCCTTAAATGCAGTGATAGCGACTGGTATCAGGCTTATTAACAGAGATACATACTCTTATAAAAGTGTAATATAAAACGTTTGCTGGCATGTTTAATCGTTTTTATATATGTTTGGTGACAAAACTTATTGGGGCCTAGTTTTTTTCCACATGGCTGGTTTGATTTTTGCCTAGAAACAGGCTTTCCACTGTTGCAATATGAGTGGGAAGGGCCTATTTTAGTGCTTTTCTGTGCAGCTAAAAATACTGACAGAGACATTCAGCTTCCCTCTGCATGATACAGGACATCTCTGAAGGGCTCAAAAGGCTTCAAAGTCGTGTTTGAGGAGGGTAACAATCACAGTAGACTGTGGCAGTTGTTGTGACTGTGTTTAAAAAACGTTTTTGTCATTTATTATTCTGTTTTTGTTATTAAGGGGTTAATCATCCATTTGCAAGTGGGTGCAATGCTCTGCTGACTTGTTACATACACTGTAAAAGTTTTGTTAGTGTAACTGCCTTTTTTCACTGTTATTTCAAATTTTGTCAAAATTTGTTTCTCTTAAAGGCACAGTAAAGTTTTTTATATTGCTTGTTAACTTGCTTTAAAGTGTTTTCCAAGCTTGCTAGTCTCATTGCTAGTCTGTACAAACATGTCTGAAACAGAGGATACTTGTTCATTATGTTTAAAAGCCATGGTGGAGCCCCATAGGAGAATGTGTACTAAATGTATTGATTTCACCTTAAACAGTAAAGATCAGTCTTTATCTATAATAGAATTGTCACCAGAGGGGTCTGTCGAGGGGGAAGTTATGCCGACTAACTCTCCCCACGTGTCGGACCCTTCGCCTCCCGCTCAAGGGACGCACGCTAATATGGCGCCAAGTACATCAGGGACGCCCATAGCGATTACTTTGCAGGACATGGCTGCAATCATGAATAATACCCTGTCAGAGGTATTATCCAGATTGCCTGAATTGGGAGGCAAGCACGATAGCTCTGGGGTTAGACGAGATACAGAGCCCGTAGATGCTGTAAGAGCCATGTCTGATACTGCGTCACAATATGCAGAACCTGAGGACGGAGAGCTTCAGTCTGTGGGTTACGTCTCTGAATCAGGGAGACCTGATTCAGAGATTTCTAATTTTAAATTAAAGCTTGAGAACCTCCGTGTATTGCTTGGGGAGATATTAGCTGCTTTGAATGACTGTGACACAATTGCAGTGCCAGAGAAATTGTGTAGGCTGGATAAATACTATGCAGTGCCGGTGAGTACTGATGTTTTTCCAATACCTAAAAGGCTTACAGAAATTATTAGTAAGGAGTGGGATAGGCCCGGTGTGCCCTTTTCCCCACCTCCTATATTTAGAAAAATGTTTCCAATAGATGCCACTACACGGGACTTATGGCAGACTGTCCCTAAGGTGGAGGGAGCAGTTTCTACTTTAGCAAAGCGTACCACTATTCCGGTTGAGGAAAGTTGTGCTTTTTCAGATCCAATGGATAAAAAATTAGAGGGTTACCTTAAGAAAATGTTTATTCAACAAGGTTTTATTTTACAGCCCCTTGCATGCATTGCGCCTGTCACTGCTGCGGCGGCGGCATTCTGGTTTGAGGCCCTGGAAGAGGCCATCCATACAGCTCCATTGACTGAAATTGTTGACAAGCTTAGAACTCTTAAGCTAGCTAACTCATTTGTTTCTGATGCCATTATTTGACTAAACTAACGGCTTAGAATTCCGGATTCGCCATCCAGGCGCATAGGGCGCTATGGCTCAAATCCTGGTCAGCTGATGTGACTTCAAAGTCTAAATTACTCAACATTCCTTTCAAGGGGCAGACCTTATTCGGGCCTGGTTTGAAAGAAATTATTGCTGACATTACTGGAGGTAAGGGTCATACCCTTCCTCAGGACAGGGCCAAATCAAAGGCCAAACAGTCTAATTTTCGTGCCTTTCAAAATTCCAGGCAGGTGCAGCATCAACTTCCTCTGCTTCAAAACAAGAGGGAACTTTTGCTCAATCCAAGCAGGCCTGGAAACCTAACCAGTCCTGGAACAAGGGCAAGCAGGCCAGAAAGCCTGCTGCTGCCTCTAAGACAGCATGAAGGAGCGGCCCCTATCCGACAACGGACAACGGATCTAGTAGGGGGCAGACTCTCTCTCTTCGCCCAGGCGTGGGCAAGAGATGTTCAGGATCCCTGGGCGTTGGAGATCATATCTCAGGGATATCTTCTGGACTTCAAAGCTTCTCCTCCACAAGGGAGATTTCACCTTTCAAGATTATCTGCAAACCAGATAAAGAAAGAGGCATTCCTAAGCTGCGTACAAGATCTCCTTGTAATGGTAGTGATCCATCCAGTTCCGCGGACGGAACAAGGACAGGGGTTTTATTCAAATCTGTTTGTGGTTCCCAAAAAAGAGGGAACCTTCAGACCAATTTTGGATTTAAAGATCCTAAACAAATTCCTCAGAGTTCCGTCATTCAAGATGGAAACTATTCGAAACATTTTACCCATGATCCAAGAGGGTCAGTACATGACCACGGTGGACTTAAAGGATGCCTACCTTCACATTCCGATTCACAAGAATCATCATCAGTTCCTGAGGTTTGCCTTTCTAGACAGGCATTACCAATTTGTAGCTCTTCCATTCGGGTTGGCTACAGCCCCAAGAATTTTTACAAAGGTTCTGGGCTCACTTCTGGCGGTCCTAAGACCGCGAGGCATAGCGGTGGCTCCTTACCTGGATGATATCCTGATACAGGCGTCAAGCTTTCAAATTGCCAAATCTCATACAGAGATAGTTCTGGCATTCCTGAGGTCGCATGGGTGGAAAGTGAACGAAGAAAAGCGTTCTCTATCTCCTCTCACGAGGGTTTCCTTCCTAGGGACTCGAATAGATTCTGTAGAAATGAAAATTTACCTGACGGAGTCCAGGTTATCAAAACTTCTAAATGCTTGCCGTGTACTTCACTCCATTCCGCGCCCCACGGTGGCTCAGTGCATGGAAGTAATCGGCTTAATGGTAGCGGCGATGGACATAGTGCCATTCGCATGCCTGCATCTCAGACCGCTGCAATTATGCATGCTCAGTCAGTGGAATGGGGATTACACAGATTTGTCCCCTCTACTAAATCTGGATCAGGAAACCAGAGATTCTCTTCTCTGGTGGTTATCTCGGGCCCATCTGTCCAAGGGTATGACCTTTCGCAGACCAGATTGGACAATTGTAACAACAGATGCCAGCCTTCTAGGTTGGGGTGCAGTCTGGAACTCCCTGAAGGCTCAGGGTTCATGGACTCAGGAGGAGAAACTCCTCCCAATAAATATTCTGGAGTTAAGAGCAATATTCAATGCTCTTCTGGCTTGGCCTCAGCAAGCAACACTGAGGTTCATCAGATTTCAGTCGGACAACATCACGACTGTGGCTTACATCAACCATCAAGGGGCAACCAGGAGTTCCCTAGCGATGTCAGAAGTCTCCAAGATAATTCGCTGGGCAGAGACTCACTCTTGCCACCTGTCAGCGATCCATATCCCAGGTGTAGAGAACTGGGAGGCGGATTTTCTAAGTCGTCAGACTTTTCATCCAGGGGAATGGGAACTCCATCCGGAGGTGTTTGCTCAATTGGTTCTCCGTTGGGGCAAACCAGAATTGGATCTCATGGTGTCTCGCCAGAACGCCAAGCTTCCTTGTTACGGATCCAGGTCCAGGGACCCAGAAGTGGCACTGATAGATGCTCTAGCAGCGCCTTGGTTCTTCAACCTGGCTTATGTGTTTCCACCGTTTCCTCTGCTCCCTCGTCTGATTGCCAAAATCAAACAGGAAAGAGCATCGGTGATATTGATAGCGCCTGCGTGGCCACGCAGGACCTGGTGTGCAGACCTAGTGGACATGTCATCCTTTCCACCATGGACTCTGCCTCTGAGACAAGACCTTCTAATACAAGGTCCTTTCAATCATCCGAATCTACTTTCTATGAGACTGACTGAATACATGGAGTTCCTATCAAAGCGTGGCTATTCCGTGTCAGTAATTGATACCTTAATACAGGCACGAAAGCCTGTCACCAGGAAAATTTACCACAAGATATGGCGTAAATATCTTCATTGGTGTGAATCCAAGAATTACTCATGGAGTAGGGTTAGGATTCCTAGGATATTGTCCTTCCTCCAAGAGGGTTTGGACAAAGGATTATCAGCTAGTTCTTTAAAGGGACAGATTTCTGCTCTGTCTATTCTTTTACACAAGCGTCTGGCAGAAGTTCCAGACGTTCAGGCATTTTGTCAGGCTTTACTTAGAATTAAGCCTGTGTTTAAACCTGTTGCTCCTCCATGGAGCTTAAACTTGGTTCTTAAAGTTCTTCAAGGGGTTCCGTTTGAACCCCTTCATTCTATTGATATCAAACTTCTTTCATGGAAAGTTCTTTTTCTGATGGCTATTTCCTCGGCTCGAAGAGTCTCGGAGTTATCTGCCTTACATTGTGATTCTCCTTATCTGATCTTTCATTCAGATAAAGTTGTTCTGCGTACAAAACCTGGGTTTTTGCCTAAGGTGGTTTCTAACAAGAATATCTATCAAGAGATTGTTGTTCCATCATTATGTCCTAATCCTTCAAAGAAGGAACGTCTTTTGCATAATCTAGACGTAGTCCGTGCCTTGAAGTTTTACTTACAGGCTACTAAAGATTTTCGCCAAACATCTAACCTGTTTGTTGTTTACTCTGGACAGAGGAGAGGTCAGAAGGCCTCGGCAACCTCTCTTTCTTTTTGGCTTCAGAGTATAGCAGCCTCCTGAAAGGATTACACCTCATTCTACTAGAGCTGTGGCTTCCACCTGGGCCTTTAAAAATGAGGCCTCTGTTGAACAGATTTGCAGGGCTGCAACTTGGTCTTCCCTTCATACTTTTTCCAAATTTTTCAAATTTGATACTTTTGCTTCTTCGGAGGCTGTTTTTGGGAGAAAGGTTCTACAGGCAGTGGTTCCTTCCGTTTAAGTTCCTGCCTTGTCCCTCCCATCATCCGTGTACTTTAGCTTTGGTATTGGTATCCCACAAGTAATGGATGATCCGTGGACTGGATACACTTAACAAGAGAAAACATAATTTATGCTTACCTGATAAATTTATTTCTCTTGTAGTGTATCCAGTCCACGGCCCGCCCTGTCCTTTTCAGGCAGGTCTAAATTTTAATTAAACTACAGTCACCACTGCACCCTATGGTTTCTCCTTTCTCGGCTTGTTTCGGTCGAATGACTGGATATGGCAGTGAGGGGAGGAGCTATATAGCAGCTCTGCTGTGGGTGATCCTCTTGCAACTTCCTGTTGGGAAGGAGAATATCCCACAAGTAATGGATGATCAGTGGACTGGATACACTACAAGAGAAATACATTTATCAGGTAAGCATAAATTATGTTTTTTTGTTATGTTATAAACCTCAGGCACCTCTGCACCTTGTTGCTTCCTTTCTCTCCTTTACTTCGGTCGAATGACTGGGCGTTGGATAGAAGGGAGGTGATATTTTTTTTTTATTTTTTTTTTATTTTATTTTTTTATTGAGGTTATAAAGAATAATACAGGACATATTCATCCAGTGACAATGAAAATATAGCAATAAAACATACACTATATACCCAAAAACATAGCAAGGAAATAGAGACAAAATCATTCTGGGCATAAGATTTGAACGTCTCTGGAAGAATATCAGAACCAAAGCTATATAATAAAGAGCAGTGTCAGGTATCCACTTTACACATATTATAAGTAATGAGATTTACAACTAAAAACCAACAAACAAGAGTATAGTTAAGAGATATGTGTAACCTGTGTAGAGATCGATAATGGAACCTCATTTTTATATATAATAAAGCTAGAAATGGTCCCCCAATTGCTGTTCATACAGTTATTTAATCTAAGGAGGAGACAATGTTTAAAGCAATTGGGGGTTAGATCTTGTTTGGCCACTTTTGGACCAAGTTAGCGGTGAGGGGGAAGGGAGTTCAGCGGGCAAGAGCCGCTCGAAGTGGAGTGGGGGGGGGGGGATGAGGGGGTGGAGTCTTATAACGTACTAGACTAGTGAAGCGGGAGAGGTAAGCAAGAGTCATATTCTATAAACAAACAAACAAAGGGGCGGGCTTCAGAGGGACCACCTGTTGTATATACAGTGAATAGGTAGGGACATAGGGCATTCAGGGTACAATGTTGAACAAAATAGAATATATCTATAGCGCATAATATTCCCGTAGAATCCTGTATATATATCTGTGTTTTAGTGTCTAAATAAGCGTTGTGTTTAATGCTCCATGTGAAATATAGCAGCCAAATTATTCCTCTATTACCGCTATTTAGTATATTGCCACATGAATTAAAAGCTTATACTCTAAGGACTCAATCGATGGCCTACTAGCATATCACTACAGAAGACAAGCATATATATTATAGGCGTAAACATGAGTTATGTTTACTATCTATAAGGGAGGTGATATTTAACAGCTTTGCTGTGGTGCTCTTTGCCGCCTCCTGCTGGGAAGGAGTGATATTCCCAATAGTAATTAGATGATCCGTAGACTCATCGTGTGAAGAAAGAAATACATTTGTCAGGTAAGTATACATTTTGTTATTTAGCCAATCACAAGAGACAAATGTGTGCAGGCACCAATTAACAGCAGCTCCCACTAGTGTATGATATGTGCGTATTCATTTTTTAACAAGGGATACTAAGAACAAAGCACATTTGAAAATAGAAGTGAATTTAAAAGTGTCTTAAAATTAGACTTGTGCGCAGCGAAAATATTCGTTTCTGACCGATTTGGATTTTTTTGAATTTCGTATTTGGATTCATTCAAATTAGGATACTATTGAATGCATTAGTTTCGGATTTGAATCAATTCGGATGTATTCGTTTTGGATTTGAATACTATTTTGAATTTTAATGTCACTTTCGAATTCGAATGTCACTTCCGAATTCGAATATTACATTTATAAAACAAAGTATTAGACTAGAAATACTATTTCGAATGTGACATTCGAATTCGAATGTAGCATTTAAATTCGAATATTACATTTATTAAACACAATTGTAGACTAGAAATACTATTTTGAATTTGCATGTGACATTCGAATTTGAATATTACATTTTCGAATGTAACAAATAAATCCAAACTAATTCGGATTTTTTCGGTTCAAATGCATTCGGATTAGTCTAGTTTTGTTGCTACGGTAATTTGGAAATTCGAATAGATCCGAATCTCCGAATTCGGACGAATTTTGATTTGAAACGAAATGCACATCTCTACTTAAAATGATATGCTCTATCTGAATCATGTTTAATTTTGACTTTCCTATCCCTTTAATATGCATTAATGATTTAATGGTTTGTGTTAAAGGGACAGTCAACACAAAAATAGTTATAACATATATCTATAAAGTTGCCCTAGATTGTTTTTTCCAAATATATGCCAGTTTTTAAAGATAATCCGTTTTCAAGTTAAATCACTTACTTTCGCCCTGCTGGCGTTTTAAAATGTCCATGTAGCTCCGCCCCTTTTTTGTCATCTGTGACATTAAAATCCTGTGTTCCTGTAATTGTTCTAAGTTAGTCGTAAGCGTTTTTTGCGCATGCGCAATGCGCCTATTGTACTCTGGGCACTTTTTTACAGGATTGTATGCGCACAGCAGCTGGGGACCAATAAAGTTGTTTTATGAAACATAATAAAACATTTTATATCCACTGGTATCCACTGACCTCTAGGCTACAGCAGCCTACAGAGCAATACCTAAGATATATCTAAGACTGCAACTCCTTCAAACTGAAATGCTGCTACTGTGCACATCTTAAGTCCTTCAGCTTTTTGCTTCTACTGAGCATGATCCAAAATTATTAAAACAAGTGAATTTAACTTTTATATTTCAGCATCCAAAGGCAAATAAAATATTAGTGCCCTACTTCTATCTTCAGCTAATCTTCTTGTTGTTATTTTTTAGAGTTAAGGAAATGTCCCTTTTTTCCCACCAAAAAAAACCTATTCATCCAATTTCTATTTACATCAAATTTTTTTAACATTTTTGCTGGAGTCCCAATAGATGTCCAAAAAGTACACACCTCATATAATAGCAACTCTTTCTTAAAGCTAGTATGTCTTTAGTCCCATAATATTCTAGAGGTTTCAGTCCTCTAATGCAGACCTTCTTACTAGCTGAAACTTCCGACTGTCACTAGTTACAATATTTGTCCACTCATACTCTTGTCTAAGTTCCACATTTTGGTAACATATGTTTTGCTTTTTTTGTCTTTTAGGTAAAACCTCTTGGGGTGATTTGGGGCAAATACTCTGAATTCTACAGTAAAAAAAATACAATTATGTTTGATGATATTGGACGTAATTTCTTAATGAATCCTCAAAATGGATTGAAGGTAAATGATAATTAAACTGTAGTTTGCTGTATTATAAATGCCTTTTTCTTTTTTTTCTTTTTTTCATTTTATTATGGATGCACCGAAATTTGGGCCGAAAAAGGGGGAAACCGGCCGAAAATTCCATGCTCTATGTGAAATTAAATTTACCCCTATGCACCATGAAATCAACCCCTGGCAGCCAGATTGTTATCGCCCAAGTGTCCGCAAAAGTGTCCTTCCCCCGTGTTTCACTGACTGCTATAAGCAGTTACAAGCCGCACCTAAATTTAGCCCTGTGTGGCTGGGTTATTTCCAGGCCATAATCAAGTGAACTACATACCCCAGAATGCCTCGCGGGTAGAGGGGGTGCGGCACTGTGGGATTCTCACTAACTTGAAGCAGAGGGAACTTGCCGTGTCAGGTCACGGTGAATTTTATGACACTTGCTTGTAGAGCCCTATAGTTACTTGTAATGGATCCTCCTGTTAGTGAATGTGTGAAAGGCTTATACATATACACTGTGTGCAGAATTATTAGGCAAATGAGTATTTTGACCACATCATCCTCTTTATGCATGTTGTCTTACTCCAAGCGGTATAGGCTCGAAAGCCTACTACCAATTAAGCATATTAGGTGATGTGCATCTCTGTAATGAGAACGGGTGTGGTCTAATGACATCAACACCCTATATCAGGTGTGCATAATTATTAGGCAACTTCCTTTCCTTTGGCAAAATGGGTCAAAAGAAGGACTTGACAGGCTCAGAAAAGTCAAAAATAGTGAGATATCTTGCAGAGGGATGCAGCACTCTTAAAATTGCAAAGCTTCTGAAGCGTGATCATCGAACAATCAAGCGTTTCATTCAAAATAGTCAACAGGGTCGCAAGAAGCGTGTGGAAAAACCAAGGCGCAAAATAACTGCCCATGAACTGAGAAAAGTCAAGCGTGCAGCTGCCAAGATGCCACTTTTCACCAGTTTGGCCATATTTCAGAGCTGCAACATCACTGGAGTGCCCAAAAGCACAAGGTGTGCAATACTCAGAGACATGGCCAAGGTAAGAAAGGCTGAAAGACGACCACCACTGAACAAGACACACAAGCTGAAACGTCAAGACTGGGCCAAGAAATATCTCAAGACTGATTTTTTTTAAGGTTTTATGGACTGATGAAATGAAAGTGAGTCTTGATGGGCCAGATGGATGGGCCCGTGGCTGGATTGGTAAAGGGCAGAGAGCTCCAGTCCGACTCAGACGCCAGCAAGGTGGAGGTGGAGTACTGGTTTGGGCTGGTATCATCAAAGATGAGCTTGTGGGGCCTTTTCGGGTTGAGGATGGAGTCAAGCTCAACTCCCAGTCCTACTGCCAGTTTCTGGAAGACACCTTCTTCAAGCAGTGGTACAGGAAGAAGTCTGCATCCTTCAAGAAAAACATGATTTTCATGCAGGACAATGCTCCATCACACGCGTCCAAGTACTCCACAGCGTGGCTGGCAAGAAAGGGTATAAAAGAAGAAAATCTAATGACATGGCCTCCTTGTTCACCTGATCTGAACCCCATTGAGAACCTGTGGTCCATCATCAAATGTGAGATTTACAAGGAGGGAAAACAGTACACCTCTCTGAACAGTGTCTGGGAGGCTGTGGTTGCTGCTGCACGCAATGTTGATGGTGAACAGATCAAAACACTGACAGAATCCATGGATGGCAGGCTTTTGAGTGTCTTTGCAAAGAAAGGTGGCTATATTGGTCACTGATTTGTTTTTGTTTTGTTTTTGAATGTCAGAAATGTATATTTGTGAATGTTGAGAGGTTATATTGGTTTCACTGGTAAAATAAATAATTGAAATGGGTATATATTTGTTTTTTGTTAAGTTGCCTAATAATTATGCACAGTAATAGTCACCTGCACACACAGATATCCCCCTAAAATAGCTATAACTAAAAACAAACTAAAAACTACTTCCAAAACTATTCAGCTTTGATATTAATGAGTTTTTTGGGTTCATTGAGAACATGGTTGTTGTTCAATAATAAAATTAATCCTCAAAAATACAACTTGCCTAATAATTCTGCACTCCCTGTATAGCAGCTCTGCTGTGGGTGATCCTCTTGCAACTTCCTGTTGGGAAGGAGAATATCCCACAAGTAATGGATGATCCGTGGACTGGATACACTACAAGAGAAATAAATTTATCAGGTAAGCATAAATTATGTTTCTTCGTCCTGTGAATTGGCCCCATTGATTCAGGTCAGTCATTTATGTTCTTTAGGCCATCCTAGAGCGCCTTGTTCCTCGGGCTTGGGGATTCAAGAGACTGCTGAGCCATCCGCCTCAGGGGGCCCTGTCCTTCGGGAGGCGAGTTCCCTACCGCTCCCTACTGCTACACATGGGGGTAACCCAAGTTATGTTTTTCCCTCCTCGGAGGTTGAATTGTTCCCCCCAGAGGTTATTTCACGTTTTTGCTTTTACATACTTTTGGCGCTTGCGCGTCTGCAAAGTCCAGATGTTTATTTGTGATTGTGTTTGTGCCCGATTTCCCCAGGTCTCTTGGCCTCTGGAGGGCATGTACAGTTCCCTGTGGGTGTAACTGTTCCTGAGTGTTGTGCCTTTCATTACAGACGGGCTCGCCTTAGTGTTTTACTCACACATTTTTGAGCTGCTTGGGAACCCTATCTTTCTTGGGTATGGGACTCATCAGTCTCCTCCTTCGAATGACTCACCTCGTTAGACATGGGGGGATGAAGTAATCTCCTTTAAGTCTTGTTATCGAGATCCTTCCCAGTTTTGTTGAAAGATAAGGGTTTCAGTTAGGCTGGTCCTACGGACCTTCTGTTCTTCTTTGGTGTTAACCTTCGGGTTGCCTGTTATTTTATTTAATCCGGTTAGTATAAATTTTCTTTTCTTTTTCAAACTATGTTTCCTGCGGGAACTTAAAAATATCTGGGATCGATACTCGCTGTTTGCTTCTATGGAAGTTGTTTGTGACACGTTAGTCCCATGTTTGTCTGTTTTCTCCAATCTGAGGATTTAGCCAGGTTGGCAGTTATGACCCTGGTTGCAGGCTGGTCCTGATTGGGTTCAGATCTTCTGTCTCGCGGCTTAGACACGTGGCGCCTATAATGCCTTGTTGGTCAGGCAGGGGTATCGAGTGCTCTTAGCTTTATTTTAGTTTCTTGTTATTTCTTTTACAATTTTCAGCTAAGCATTCTCAAGAGGACTTACGGGTCAGTGCGGCTCTCGGGATTGTTTCAGTCCTAAATAGCCATCTCTCTGGTGACTGGGTCAGTAAATTTTGCTGCGTCACTCTCCATTGCTTCCGATACCCTCGGAACCTAGAGTATACCTTTTCACTTGGTGGAAAGATTAGAGGGTTTAGCACCTCTTTTTTCCGCTGGTCGGGGCATTGTTGCTTTAGAAAATTTGTATTTTTTTGGACTTGTTCCTTTAGTGGTTCTCTTCTTCATTGAGACCTCTTGAATTGTCCATTTCTCCTTGTGGATGGGTCGCCTTCGGGGGACTTGGATTCCCTTCGGGAGTTGGTTGTTCCCTTTTCGAGGACATTAGACAGTGATGTCCCTTCGGAACTCCGGTTAGGGGTCCTTTCCTGGTGTTGGGAATGCTCTGCATCTCTTTCTTGGGACAGAAGGGGTCCTAGTGGTTTTCCACTCTTATGGTTCAGGTTTTGCCATACAGGTGGCACCCAAACCCATGTTTTACTGTCCTCTGACTTTGAATCTGAGATGATGTGGAGGCTTGATGTTGCTCTGTTCAGGTGGCTTGTCCTCATTGTTCCCTTTGTGTCTGGAGCTCGTGGCTAGTTGGACAACTAGCTCAGCATACTAATGCTCTGTGACTACTCTGTACTGTAGCAATCCGAGGGTTCCTAGTTCGATCCCCGGCGAGGTCTCCTCAGCCTTTCTCCTTTCAAGGTTGATAAAATGGGTGGCGCCCTGTATCCCTTAGGGGGATTAGCACCACTTTCAAGCACAGTAATGTTAATGTTGCTTGGACGCCGGTTAGCTCTAGTGTCCTTTTATGGCCTTGGTGGCTCTTTAGAGTGTTGGGCTCCTGCAAGGGGTGGTTTCTTCCCTTGCGGACGGGACTTGCAAGGGCTTCTTGCTCTTGTTATCCGGGTTATTCTGGATTTTTTCCCTGGGAGGTCTGTTTTTTTATATCGGACAAGGGATTTATGTTCCTGGAGCGTTGTTTAATCTTAACATTTGTGGTGCCCGGGCTTCTTGTCCTGATCTTCCGGTGGTCGAGGGTTTTACTCTGCATTTTCTGGCTGTTCTGTTTTACAACTTGGCCAGATTTACAAAGACTGGTCTTGTGCCGGACGATACGGTTCCCTTGGGACAGCCAACTGACGTGACCTGATGGTGGGCTTTCTTTCCTAGCAAACGGAACGTTTGGGGTTGCTCAGCTGTCACTTTTGCGCCTGGTATGTGTGCTAGCACAATGGCGTTTAAGGATTTTTTCCGTGTTCGTCAGTGACGTGGCCTTGTGTCCTCTCAGTTCCTTCTATGACTTCCTGTCTTATGAGCAGGTGTTTATCAACGCTCTCCTCTTCATGGGGCTTGTTGTCCTCCTTACGGAGGAGTGGTTCCCTTTTTAGGGGCCTCTCCTGTGTTCAGGAGGTTAGAACAGATGTTTATCTGGTTCGGGCATTGGTTTTCTCTTTGAGTTGTTCCTGTCTATCTGGGAACTGCTAGTCCCGCGTTGAGACTTAGTTGAGGTGGCCTTGCTAGATCTCCTTAGGTCTAACGCCTGCTCGATTGTCTTTAGGTTGAAGGGGCTGTGTCCATTCTTCTGCCCTTTTGGGGGCCGGTCTTGGGGTTCCTTTCGGTTCCCTTGCTTCAGATCTGCCATTGCTTTGGCTGGTCCGGCTAGGTGTAGGTTCTGAGATCTCTTGTTCATCCTCAGGTCTTGGGGGTGACAGTTGACCTTCTTTTTTTTAGAGGTTCTGTGCCTCCCCTGTTTGAGATCTGTGAGTAGGCTTGGCGGCCTGGAATGCCTGGATAGTGTCCTCTGTCTTGGAGGTTGGACAGTCTGCTACTTTGTGCGGCCGCTTCTTCCTTACGGATAGTGTTTTCTCTGTGTCTTCCTACGGATTGGGAAATTTTTCTTCTCCTTGATGATGCCCGTTGCTCCTTGTGGATTGGGCGTCATCTCCCCTTGTTCTCGGGATTCATTCGGGTCTCTGTAGATTTGACCTTCTTTTGAAGGGGGTTTTTCCTTTGTGGATTTTGCTGTACCTTTTGGGTATCCCTTTGGCTTACCCTTGTTCCCTCTCTTTTGGAGATTTTGGTACTGTAAGGATGTGTGGGGACAGACTGCTGGGTGACGGTTCTTCTGGAGGAGTGTTGGCTTAGTGAGTCTGCTTGCAGTCTCTAGTTAGGCTTTCGGACTATCTGCGGGTCAGTGTCCTTGGGACCTTTTCCTTCTAGTTTTGTTTCCCGGCTCTGACGAAGCGGGGTTTGGTTGGGTTGTGGTTTTTCAGGCCTGGTGCCCTCAGAATGGGCCGCCTATTGTACCCTCC